>NC_042617.1:314932177-315176913 GCF_901001135.1 Rhinatrema bivittatum
GCTCATAAATATGCTTTGAAAATTCAGGCTAAAATCTGCAGGTACTTTCTACAAGCAGCGTTCAGTCCTATATGGACTGCTGAAATTTACCTGCATAACTCAGCACACATCTGCATAAGTTATCCTAAAGTTAGGCCTTTATTTTAAAAATTGTACAGCAGGAGCCGCATAGATTACAAAATACCGCATATCATCACCCCAAAGGTGTGCAAATATATTTCAGAACATTTATTTATTAAAAATACTTATATTCCACAACGTCCAATAAAAATTTCTCAGTGCAGATTACAGAAAAAAACATACGCAGTTCACACAACACAATAACATTGAAAGCAATATAACATTTTTATTACATGAAATAATTTAAAAACTTCTTTAAATAAGTGAGTTTTAATATTTTTTCTCAAAAGTTTAATGCCCCTCTCCTCCCTAACCTCAGCCAGCAAATCCATTCCAGTGAGAAGGTGAAGGAAACAAAATGCTCTAAGTCTAATCAACTGGTGTTTATTATGGTGGATAAATCTAACAAATGTATGCTGGCAGATGTAAAGATGACCTGGTCCATAGCAGTGCAATTCTTCAGCTAAAGAGCATGCAGATTCTGAAAATACAACTTCTGGTTTAAGCTATGCTCTCCATTGAACTGATAACCAGAAAGGTTCCAACAATACAAGGCAGATATATTTGCTTAATCCTACCTCACTTGAAATTCTGGCCACAATATTTTGGACTAATGGTAAAATCCTAATCAAATATTTGGAAGGCCCATCCTTAAGCTGTTGCAATAAATGACCCAGAACTAAAGAATGAAGTATTGCCCTTTAATGGTTTAAATAGTTTTAGTTTGTAGAAAGTTAGTTTAGCCGCATGCCGGATATGAGCTTTCATAGAAAGACCGGAGTCAATGATGACTTCAAGGTTTCTAACCTCATAAGAGAAGGATAAAGAAACATAATCAATCTTTAAAGAAATGCAACTCTGATCAGGGGCTCGCTTGCCAACGCATAGCAATTTGGACTTTTGTAACTTTAAGTAAAGACCATGTTCAGCAACCCAATTCTAAACCTGTAGCATACAGGAGCCAAAATGTGCCATAGGAACGTCACCACTATTACAGGGCATGAAAAACTGAGTCTCATCAGCATACAAAACATTAATATTCCGCACTTTTCACATTGTGTTATAAGCAAATTACAAGCAGGTACACACATAATTAAAACACAAAGGTGAATTTTTAAAGCCCAGTATGTGCATCAATTAGTGGATGATCGCACAAATGGGGCATGTGTATGCCCACCGTATTTTCAAAACTCAGAGATGCATATAGATCTCAGGATTGCACACGCATCTTACTGAGCTTCAAAAAGGGGCAGAGGGTGGGCATGGTCACGGTCTTGATGGGGTGTGGGAGTTTCAGGGCATGGTCCAGAGATACGCACATAAATACTTACGTGCCCCAGCGTGCACCCAGGTCCAATGCCATGTAAATTTACTTCTGATATAGAGGAGGTGTAAGTTAAAAAATAGAATAAACAACAGTTTCGGAAGGGTTTAAAGGATCTGAGGTAACTGGTAAGTTTTTAAATCGGGGGGTTTGGAGGACCCTTCCTCTTAACTGGGTGGACTGGTGGACGAACTGGTGAAATTGGCAATGGTGTGGATGGGTTCCCTGACTTACATGGGATTTACACAGCTAGGCATGCGCCCATTTAAAAATGGGCACACATGAGTGTGTGTCTAGTGTATTTTATAACATGCATGCATATATCCCTGCATGTTATAAAATCGCTAAATATTCCACTATGCTGGTAGGTTCTTATTGATGTATAGAAAGAGACCTCATACAGCGCCCTTGCAACAAGTGGCTTGTATGTGTAAGCCTTTATAAGCGGTGGGGCTTTTTAATCATAGGTCACTTTATGGAATGATTGATGTATTCCCCGGAGGGTTATACAGCATTGCACTTATTTGCACTTATCTTTGCATGAAAAGTCCACGATGCAGCTGTGTTGGAGTTTTCCACATTTGACTTTTAAAGTTCAATACTGCAGCAATGTGTAGGTCATCCGACACTGCAAGTGTTTCGAAGCGCTTTACTTCTTCTTCAGGGAACACAAAAGCTGCAAGCTGCAAGCATTTATCTGTGCAATGGAAAATAACACAAAAACCTTTAAAAACAGCTACTCGCTTAGAGAACAACATGGCTGTAAAGGAACATGGTACACTTACTAT
Organism: Rhinatrema bivittatum; assembly: GCF_901001135.1. Taxonomy (NCBI): domain Eukaryota; kingdom Metazoa; phylum Chordata; class Amphibia; order Gymnophiona; family Rhinatrematidae; genus Rhinatrema; species Rhinatrema bivittatum. The sequence continues at coordinate 314,934,410 of NC_042617.1, forward strand.
AGTCTAAAATGTGGTCGATGTGCCATCCGAAGAATTTTTATAAGCACTGAAACAATAAAGTCAACAGAATGAGCCTGTATTCAAAAGTTGTGAGAACTTTACAAAATAAAAATTGATGCGTTGGAAATAAAGTTACTCGCGTTATGGTGCCACAAGCTACCTATTAACAGCTCTTCTCGGTGTCCGACAATGGGCTTTGAAAAGGACGCCGTTTTTAAAGGGAATCCCATCGACCCGGCGGATTGACAGCCGGAAATGATGAGGATAAAATGTCCAAATAAGAGAACTGACGTATCAAGAGAGGCCATTTTGAAGTCCAAAAATGGGCAATGACATTTTATGCACGGCCATTTTGAAAGGAAAAAACTCTCCGGTTGAACAATGTACTCATTAAGGGGGTAATTTTCAAAGGAGTTACGCATGTAAATGTGACATACTATCGTAGCAATTTTCAAAAGCTATTTACTCGAGTAAAGTGCACTTACTTGAGTAAATCCTATGGACAATTCAATGGCATATATTGTAGCAATTTTGAAAAGCCCACTTACTTGAGTAAAGTGTATTTACTCGAGCAAAAACCAGTTTTGCTCGAGTAAATGCTTTTTAAAATCAGGCCGTAAGTGAAAATGGACACGTTGGAAATGAAGTTACACATGTTTGGGTGCCAAATAACATTTCTTCTCAATATCCGATGATGGACTTAGAAAAAGACGCCATTTATAAGGAAATTCCATCATCCCAGCGGGATGACAGCCGGAGACGATGGGGAAAGGCCATTTATAAGTCCAAAAATGGGCAATGACGTTTCATATGCAGCCATTTTGAAAAGAAAAAAATTCTGTAATTAAACAATGTTCATCTTGAGTATAGGAGGGTATCCTCTAAAAGATTAACAACCCAAAAAAGCGGCCATACCAAGACTCCTTGTATGGTGAATGATGTTTTGGCAACCATTTTCAAAAAAACAATTTTGCTATTGTTAAAGAGAGGAACTGAAAATGACCATTTGAGATAAATCACAGAAAACCATTCCACTCTTTCATTGAGTCCTTTAGGTTCCACTGTATTTAAACAAATGATCCATTAGTTTTCTTTTAAATTGAGTGCTGCAGTTCTATCTCCACCACATTTGAAAGGGGGAACATGATCCAGGATAATCCATTTGAGGTCTTCAAAATTATGGGTATGTTCTATACAATGCAAAACTATAGGAGCTTTTTTGTCCTGGGTGTTAATGCGGCTCCGATGCTCTGTTAGACGGATGCGTATTTTGCGTTTCATGCATCCAACATAAACTTTGAGGCATGGGCATTGGAGGGTATATATAACATGGTCTGTATTACAATTAACTTTATACTTAATAGTGACTTTAATGCCCGTGTTTAAATCTTGCCAGCCCATGCCTATGTGAGCATTTGCACAAAAGGAACAATGTCTGCATATAGTTTGTCCTGGAGAGATGATGGTCTGATCCTCGGGAATAGCAGCTCTGACTAATCGTTGTTTGATGTTAATTCCTCTGGAGAACGCAAACATAGGTTTATTGTGAAAGGGGGGATGTGGGTTCAAAATGTGCCAATATTTTAAAATGATCTTTTTAATTTGTGAAGTGAGTTCCGTGTGTTCAAGGACGCAGATCAAGTTAGGACCTTCAGATTTTGATCTATATTGTAATAGTTGTTGTCTGTCAGAATATGTTGCCCTTTTATAAGCGTTTTGAATAGCCCATTTGTGGTACCCTCTTTCTTTAAATCTGTTTTGTAATCAAAATGCTTGTTCATGAAATTCATCATTGTCAGAGCATATCCGCCGGATACGAAAATATTGACCCACTGGTAAAACCCTCCTTAAAATGTCGTGAATGATGGCTTTCGAACCGCAGTAGATTATTTCTATCAGTGCTTTTATGAAAGAGTGTGGTACTAATCCCTTGCATACCAAGAAATGTCAAGATAAGATATTTTCTTACGATGATAGGCAATACTAAACTTCAAATTGGGGTTAACTTGATTAATCCATCGATGAAAAAGTAACAGCTGTTCCTTGGTATTTGTCCAGATGAAAAATATATCATCTATGTAACGGGTCCATATTTTAACATGCTGGAAAAATTGTGATTTATAGACATAATCTTCCTCAAATTGCATAACAAATAAATTCACCTATGTTTGCATACTCCAGAGGAATTAACATCAAACAATGATTAGTCAGAGCTGCTATTCCCGAGGATCAGACCATCATCTCTCCAGGACAAACTATATGCGGACATTGTTCCTTTTGTGCAAATGCTCACATAGGCATGGGCTGGCAAGATTTAAACACGGGCATTAAAGTCACTATTAAGTATAAAGTTAATTGTAATACAGACCATGTTATATATGCCCTGCAATGCCCATGCCTCAAAGTTTATGTTGGACGCACGAAACGCAAAATACGCATCCGTCTAACAGAGCATCAGAGCCACATTAACACCCAGGACAAAAAAGCTCCTATAGTTTTGCATTGTATAGAACATACCCATAATTTTGAAGACCTCAAATGGATTATCCTGGATCATGTTCCCCCTTTCAAACGTGGTGGAGATAGAACTGCAGCACTCAATTTAAAAGAAAACCAATGGATCTTTTGTTTAAATACATTGGAACCTAAAGGACTCAATGAAAGAGTGGAATGGTTTTCTGTGATTTAAGTACAAGATTTATCTCAAATGGTCATTTTCAGTTCCTCTCTTTAACAATAGCGAAATTGTTTTTTTGAAAATGGTTGCCAAAACGTCATTCACCATATAAGGAGTCTTGGTATGGCCGCTTTTTCGGGTTGTTAATCTTTTAGAGGATACCCTCCGATACTCAAGATGAACATTGTTTAATTACAGAGTTTTTTTCTTTTCAAAATGGCCGCATATGAAACGTCATTGCCCATTTTTGGACTTTTAAATGGCCTTTCCCCATCGTCTCCGGCTGTCATCCTGCTGGGCTGATGGAATTCCCTTATAAACGGCGTCTTTTTCTAAGTCCATCATCAGATATTGGGAAGAAATGTTATTTGGCACCCAAACGTGTGTAACTTCATTTCCAACGTGTCCATTTTCACTTAATGAGTACATTGTTCAACCGGAGAGTTTTTTCCTTTCAAAATGGCCGTGCATAAAATGTCATTGCCCATTTTTGGACTTCAAAATGGCCTCTCTTGATACGTCAGTAATCTTATTTGGACATTTTATCCCCATCATTTCCAGCTGTCAATCCGCCGGGTCGATGGAATTCCCTTTAAAAACGGCGTCCTTTTCAAAGCCCATTGTCGGACACCAGGAAGAGCTGTTAATAGGTAGCTTGTGGCACCATAACGTGAGTAAGTTTATTTCCAACGTGTCAATTTTTATTTTGTAAAGTTCTCACAACTTTTGAATACGGGCTCATTCTGTTGACTTTATTGTTTCAGTGCTTATAAAAAGTCTTCGGATGGTACATCAACCACATTTTAGAATACAGTAAGTGTACCATGTTCCTTTACAGCCATGTTGTTCTCTAAGCAAGTAGCTGTTTTTAAAGGTTTTTGTGTTATTTTCCATTGCACAGATAAATGCTTGTAGCTTGCAGCTTTTGTGTTCCCTGAAGAAGAAGTAAAGCGCTTCGAAACACTTGCAGTGTTGGATGACCTACACATTGCTGCAGTATTGAACTTGAAAAGCCAAATGTGGAAAACTCCAACACAGCTGCATCGTGACCTTTTCATGCAAAGATAAGTGCAAATAAGTGCAATGCTGTATAACCCTCCGAGGAATACATCAATCATTCCATAAAGTGACCTATGATTAAAAAACCCCAGCGCTTGTAAAGGCTTACACATACAAGCCACTTGTTGCAAGGGCGCTGTATGAGGTCTCTTTCTATACATCAGTAAGAACCCACCAGCATAGCAGAATATTTATTTATTTTTGTTTTCATACAAGCATTTCCAGCTATTTTCAGGATAGTATTTTTGAGTCTTTGTTATAAAATCACAACATCTCTGGGCGTGCACTGACGCAAATGCGGCAATGTGCACCTGCACATCGGTTTGAAAGTTATCATCATACAATAAGAGAAACAAAATCCTTCCCTTTTCTAAATTCTGAAGGTCAGCTCCCAGCAGGGCTAAATACATATTAAAAAGAACTGAGGAACTCCTTATTTTAATGAACACCAGGAGGAAAATGAATTCCCCAGAAATACTCGCTGTTTTCTCTGTGAAAAAAATGAGGTGAACCAAGATATGACTGTACCACCCAAGCCAACTTAATCATAAGGTCATGTCTGACAGTGTGAAATGTGACAGATAAGTGAGGCAAAGCATGCACTGCTTTTCACTGTGGGGAAAATGGGTAGAGTTGGTGGCAGGCCCCGAGAAGTCGCATGGGAGTTTCATTGTGAAATCCCTGAGCATTGATTGCTCTGCATACTTTATACCTACAACATAGGTGGGGTAAAAAAAATTTCCCCTGAGCTGTTGCTTCTGGATTTTGAAAGGGAAACTCCTCAGGGGGTTTTCTTTTGAAATTTGGCTTACCTGCAAGCCCAGTGGACAGTTTGAACATTGCATCATTGAATCACTTCTTCCTTTTAGCAGAAAGAAGTAGCACACATCAATGGCACGCCTTCAGTGACCCAGCAAGAATGTACTGCGGGCCTTGTCTCTTACCTGGGTGTAGGGAGGGGGTAATATATTTATTGAATATATAACTGAACAAAAATTGCCTTTTTTTCAGAGCAGAGAATTTTTTGTGCTGACCTATGGTGCCTTGGTAGCTCAGCTGTGTAAGGATCATGAGACGGATGAAGATGTAAACAAATATCTAGATCAGATGTAAGTAGTAAAAATGGTTTATTTTAAAATCTTTTTTTTTTTTTAATATTGTACTTAGTTGTATATGGGAATTTACTTCCTTGATAATTATTCCTGATCTAGACCAATGGTTAAAATCCTCTTTAAGTCAGGAGAGCTCTGGTCTTTAACAGACCTGCTTCGTAGTGTCTCGTCCTAGGTTGGGATTCCAAAGATGAAGGACATTTTAAAGCATTCTGGAAAAGAGCAAAAATCAAGAGACTTCTGTTTCGTACATGGTATGAACATATTGAAATGGAGCACTACTGCCGGGAAGAGAGATTTGTAAGAATGGGCCAGGTTTTCTAAGGCTTTTCTCCCATTCTGTGTCTACGGGGAAATGCTGAGTCAACGACCCCTGCTATGCAGGTCAGAGTGAATTATTCCTGTCTGATCACTAACGGGAATGCATTGTATATACATATTTGAGAACATCTTGGCTTTGCTTAGCCTGAGATTAGCGATGAGTGGGAAGACAGATGGAAGTTCGCTCTGTATTTCTGGTATGTGTATCACGAACAAGATAGATGCCAGATGTCATTTATACGCATTTATTGTAGTGGAGATGTAAAAATTCCTGGCTCAGGCCGAGTTTCGCCACTACCCAAGTGTCTGCCTCAGGGGCTGACTAGTTCAAGGGTTTGAACGTGCATATATCATTTACTGTGAAGGTTTGAAACACCAATCGATATCTATCAGTATAATAAAATTCAGAAATGTAGTCTCCACTTTTGTCGTTATAGATCGCCTCCCTTACTTTCTTTTTTGGTATGTGTGACAGAAATTGTTGTGCAGAAACATCAAGGTCAATATACACAACCATTTAGCTAGATAACTCAGAAGATATTTGGATAAATGGAGATTTGCACAGTTATCCAGCTAAATTCTAGACCACATGGTCATATGGCTGGCTAAAAATTTAGGTGGCTAGAATTTAACCACTTAAGTTAGGGGCGTTCTGGAGGCGTAATCGGGAAGAGTTGAGTTAACCAGATATCTTATCCAGCTAACTCTGCTCAGCCCATAGAGCTGTCCCAAAGTTAGCCAGATAAAAATATTTGGCTGTTTTTAAAATGTATTCAGTGACGCAGAAGCGCCAGTGTGTAAATGGGCTGTGTTAGCTGGATACGTTTATCTGTCTAACTAGCCAAGCTGCACAGAGGCTGAATATGGACCTCTGCCATGTACACCCTTTCCCTTTCTCCCAGATCCTTCTCAATCCTCCTTACCACCATCTCTCTTCCCTCCTCTCCTTCTGCTCTGATTGTGATCCTCCCTCTCCAGCCTCTGTGGAGATTCTCAGCTTTTTTCCCTCCTCTCCTTCTGCTCTGATTGTGATCTCCCTCTCCAGCCTCTATGGAGATTCTCAGCTCTCTTCCCTCCTTTCCTTTTGCTCTGATTGTGATCCTCCCCCTCCAGTCTCTGGAGGTTCTCAGCTCTTTTCCCTCCTCTCCTTCTGCTCTGATTGTGATCTCCCTCTCCAGCTTATGTGGAGATTCTCAGCTATTTTCCCTCCTCTCCTTCTGCTCTGTTTGTTATCCTCCCTCTCCAGCTTATGTGGAGATTCTCAGCTTTTTTCCCTCCTCTCCTTCTGCTCTGATTGTGATCTCAGCTGATTGAGATTCTCAGCTCTTTTCCCTCCTCTCCTTCTCTGATTTTGATCCTCCCTCTCTAGCCTCTGGACATTCTTATCTCTCTTCCCTCCTCTCCTTCTGCTCTGATTGTGATCTCCCTCTCCAGCCTCGAGATTCTCAGCTCTCTTCCTCCTCTCCTTCAGCTCTGATTGTGATCCTCCATCTCCAGCCTCTGTGGAGATTCTCAGCTCTCTTCCCTCCTCTCCTTCTTATCCTCCCTCTCCAGCTTCTGGAGATTCTCAGCTCTCTTCCCTCCTCTCCTTCAAGTTCGATTGTGATCCTCCCTCTCCAGCCTCTGTGGAGATTCTCAGCTCTCTTCTCTCCTCTCCTTCTGCTCTGTTTGTTATCCTCCCTCTCCTCAGCTCTATGGAGAGAATCTCCATAGAGCTGAGAATCTCCAGCCTCTGTGGAGATTCTCAGCTCTCTTCTCTCCTCTCCTTCTGCTCTGATTGTGATCCTCCCTGTCCAGCCTCTGGAGACTCTCAGCTCTCTTCCCTCCTCTCCTTCTGCTCTGATTGTGATCCTCCCTCTCCAGTCTCTGGAGATTCTCAGCTCTCTTCCCTCCTCTCCTTCTGCTCTGATTGTGATCCTCCCTCTCCAGCCTCTGTGGAGATTCTCAGCTCTCTTCCCTCCTCTCCTTCTGCTCTGATTGTGATCCTCCCTGTCCAGCCTCTGGAGACTCTCAGCTCTCTTCCCTCCTCTCCTTCTGCTCTGATTGTGATCCTCCCTCTCCAGCCTCTGGAGACTCTCAGCTCTTTTCCCTCCTCTCCTTCTGCTCTGATTGTGATCCTCCCTCTCCAGCCTCTGGAGACTCTCAGCTCTTTTCCCTCCTCTCCTTCTGCTCTGATTGTGATCCTCCCTCTCCAGCCTCTGTGGAGATTCTCAGCTCTCTTCCCTCCTCTCCTTCTGCTCTGATTGTGATCCTCCCTCTCCAGCTTCTGGAGATTCTCAGCTCTCTTCCCTCCTCTCCTTCTGCTCTGATTGTGATCCTCCCTGTCCAGCCTCTGGAGACTCTCAGCTCTCTTCCCTCCTCTCCTTCTGCTCTGATTGTGATCCTCCCTCTCTAGCCTCTGGAGACTCTCAGCTCTTTTCCCTCCTCTCCTTCTGCTCTAATTGTGATCCTCCCTCTCCAGCCTCTGGAGACTCTCAGCTCTTTTCCCTCCTCTCCTTCTGCTCTGATTGTGATCCTCCCTCTCCAGCCTCTGGAGACTCTCAGCTCTTTTCCCTCCTCTCCTTCTGCTCTGATTGTGACCTCCCTCTCCAGCCTCTGGAGACTCTCAGCTCTTTTCCCTCCTCTCCTTCTGCTCTGATTGTGATCCTCCCTCTCCAGCTTCTGGAGATTCTCAGCTCTTTTCCCTCCTCTCCTTCTGCTCTGTTTGTGACCTCCCTCTCCAGCCTCTGGAGACTCTCAGCTCTTTTCCCTCCTCTCCTTCTGCTCTGATTGTGACCTCCCTCTCCAGCCTCTGGAGACTCTCAGCTCTTTTCCCTCCTCTCCTTCTGCTCTGATTGTGATCCTCCCTCTCCAGCTTCTGGAGATTCTCAGCTCTCTTCCCTCCTCTCCTTCTGCTCTGATTGTGATCCTCCCTCTCCAGCCTCTGTGGAGATTCTCAGCTCTTTTCCCTCCTCTCCTTCTGCTCTGATTGTGATCCTCCCTCTCCAGCCTCTGGAGACTCTCAGCTCTTTTCCCTCCTCTCCTTCTGCTCTGATTGTGATCCTCCCTCTCCAGCCTCTGTGGAGACTCTCAGCTCTCTTCCCTCCTCTCCTTCTGCTCTGATTGTGATCCTCCCTGTCCAGCCTCTGGAGACTCTCAGCTCTCTTCCCTCCTCTCCTTCTGCTCTGATTGTGATCCTCCCTCTCCAGCCTCTGGAGACTCTCAGCTCTTTTCCCTCCTCTCCTTCTGCTCTGATTGTGATCCTCCCTCTCCAGCCTCTGGAGACTCTCAGCTCTTTTCCCTCCTCTCCTTCTGCTCTGATTGTGATCCTCCCTCTCCAGCCTCTGGAGACTCTCAGCTCTTTTCCCTCCTCTCCTTCTGCTCTGATTGTGACCTCCCTCTCCAGCCTCTGGAGACTCTCAGCTCTCTTCCCTCCTCTCCTTCTGCTCTGATTGTGATCCTCCCTCTCCAGCCTCTGGAGACTCTCAGCTCTTTTCCCTCCTCTCCTTCTGCTCTGATTGTGATCCTCCCACTCCAGCCTCTGGAGACTCTCAGCTCTCTTCCCTCCTCTCCTTCTGCTCTGATTGTGACCTCCCTCTCCAGCCTCTGGAGACTCTCAGCTCTCTTCCCTCCTCTCCTTCTGCTCTGATTGTGATCCTCCCTCTCCAGCCTCTGGAGACTCTCAGTTCTCTTCCCTCCTCTCCTTCTGCTCTGATTGTGATCCTCCCTCTCCAGCCTCTGGAGACTCTCAGCTCTTTTCCCTCCTCTCCTTCTGCTCTGATTGTGATCCTCCCTCTCCAGCCTCTGGAGACTCTCAGCTCTCTTCCCTCCTCTCCTTCTGCTCTGATTGTGATCCTCCCTCTCCAGCCTCTGGAGACTCTCAGCTCTCTTCCCTCCTCTCCTTCTGCTCTGATTGTGATCCTCCCTCTCCAGCCTCTGGAGACTCTCAGCTCTTTTCCCTCCTCTCCTTCTGCTCTGATTGTGATCCTCCCTCTCCAGCCTCTGGAGACTCTCAGCTCTCTTCCCTCCTCTCCTTCTGCTCTGATTGTGATCCTCCCTCTCCAGCCTCTGGAGACTCTCAGCTCTCTTCCCTCCTCTCCTTCTGCTCTGATTGTGATCCTCCCTCTCCAGCCTCTGGAGACTCTCAGCTCTTTTCCCTCCTCTCCTTCTGCTCTGATTGTGATCCTCCCTCTCCAGCCTCTGGAGACTCTCAGCTCTCTTCCCTCCTCTCCTTCTGCTCTGATTGTGATCCTCCCTCTCCAGCCTCTCTGGAGATTCTCAGCTCTCTTCCCTCCTCTCCTTCTGCTCTGATTGTGATCCTCCCTCTCCAGCCTCTGGAGACTCTCAGCTCTCTTCCCTCCTCTCCTTCTGCTCTGATTGTGATCCTCCCTCTCCAGCCTCTGTGGAGATTCTCAGCTCTCTTCCCTCCTCTCCTTCTGCTCTGATTGTGATCCTCCCTCTCCAGCCTCTGGAGACTCTCAGCTCTCTTCCCTCCTCTCCTTCTGCTCTGATTGTGATCCTCCCTCTCCAGCCTCTGTGGAGATTCTCAGCTCTCTTCCTCCTCCCATCTTGCCCACCTTTATCTTTCCCCCTCTTCATTCTCCTTCAGCCCTGCGTTCTTTCCCATCTCCCCAATGAATAAAGTTACCCTGCTCCCTTCTCATATTTATCTGTCCTTCCTCTCCTCCCTCCCCCTCTCCCCCATGTGCCTCTCTGTCCTTCCCCCTCTCTATCTCCCTTCCTTTCCAAGTTCTTGGGGCTGATGTAATAAATCCACGCCAAAATTTCTGCTATTTTTTTGTATGATTTTTGATAGTATGGCGGTGCCCCCATAGGATGTAATTAAATAAAGGTATGTAAATGAGACCTGTGCTTAAAATCCATGCTAGGTAAATAAACAGATGCCAAAAGCCATGCTAAACCTTTGATGCAGTCCATGTGCCTATAAGCAAAGAATCACCTGAGCTAAAGGATTCCAATTTATCCCTATCAACAGAAAAGTAGGCTGTTAATACAAACAAAAAAACACACTTTGAAATGTCTGAATGTCAAAACCAGAAGTCTAAGGTGGGAGAGTTAGAGTGCATAGCAGTGAATGACGAGATAGACTTAATTGGCATCTCAGAGACCTGGTGGAAGGAGGACAACCAATGGGACAGTGCTATACCGGGGTACAAATTATATCGCAATGATAGGGAGGATCAACTTGGGGTGGTGTGGTGCTTTATGTTTAGGAGGGCATAAGAGTCCAACAGGATAAAGACCCTACAAGAGACTAAATGCACAGCATTATTTTATTTATTAATTTATTTAAAAGTGTTTATATCCTGCGCCCTCCAATGTTCGGGGTGGGTTACAAAAAACATGCATAATAATTAAAAGTAAATGAAATATGAAAACAAATTTAAATAACACACCAGAAATCATTGTCATATACATTAAAATAAAAGACCAATCTTAGAGGACACACAAGTCACAGAATACAATTAAAACTAATTTTGGGAGGTGGATAAGTCACAAAGTTTTAGAATGTCTAGTTTGAAAAGATGATGTTTTAGTGTCTTCTTAAATTCTTTGGTATTGGAGAGTAATCTAAGGCTGGGAAGGTAAGGTCTTTCATAAAATTGTGCCTGCAATTGAAAAAGCGCGTTCTCCTGTCTTGTTCAGTTGATTTTGGTGATGGAATTTGTAACAGTAATTGATTTTTTGATCTTAGATTTCTGCAGGGGGTGTAAAGAAGTACAGTAGCTGATAGCTATGAATTGTGATTATTATGGACAAGATTGTGTATTATTGTTAAGTTTTTGTATTGAATTTTCCTTTTAATAGGAAGCCAGTGTAGGTGAACGAGGACTTGGGATATGTGATCATGTAGCTAAAGAAGTCATGCTACAGCATTTTGAATGAGTTGGAGAGAGCGTAAGGCAGTTTGAGCAAGACCTAAATAGAGAGCATTGCAGTAGGGGTGTGAATCGTGTGATCGATCGTCTTAACGATCAATTTTGGCTGGGGGGGGAGGGAAATCTTATCGTCGTGTTTTTTTTTTAATTTAAATCGTTAAAAATCGTAAATCGGGGGAGGGCAAGAAAACCGGCACACCAAAAAACCCTAAAACCCACCCGAACCTTTAAAACAAATCCCCCACCCTCCCGATCCCCCCCCCAAAATGTTTTAAATTACCTGGGGTCCAGTGGGGGGGTCCCGACGCGATCTCCCTCTCTCTGGCCACGGCTGCGTTGAGAGAAATGGCGCTGGTGGCCCTTTGCCCTTATCATGTGACAGGATACCCAATCCTGGCAAATTATTCTTATATCACAAGCCAACTAACAACTAATACATATATTGTGACATCAATATAATTAAATAATCTTTATTAGTGAAAAATATAAAACACACTCACAAATTATCCATAATACCCCACACAATAGATATTGTATTTTGATAAAACATCATACAATATTCAAACATCACCCATACAACACATATCACACATACATTACACATCATGTGTAATGTATGTGTGATATGTGTTGTATGGGTGATGTTTGAATATTGTATGATGTTTTATCAAAATACAATATCTATTGTGTGGGGTATTATGGATAATTTGTGAGTGTGTTTTATATTTTTCACTAATAAAGATTATTGAATTATATTGATGTCACAATATATGTATTGCTTATCATGTGACAGGCAAAGGTAGCGCCGGCGCCATTTTGGTTCCTGGTTCCCGACGTCACGCATCCAGGAGATCGCCCCTGGACCCCCGCTGGACCCCCAGGGACTTTTGGCCAGCTTGGGGGGGCCTTCTGACCCCCACAAGACTTGCCAAAAGTCCAGCGGGGGTCCGGGAGCGACCTCCTGCACGCAGGCCGTATTGCCAATCTTCAAAATGGTGCCTGTGCTACCTTTGCCCTCACTATGTCATACGGGCGACCGTCGCCCGTAGGCTGCGGTGAGTGTTGGGGATGCCGGGAGCTAGCAGCAGTCGTGAGTCCTGCACTGGTTGAGGGCGGCGCGAGGTAAGCAGGCCCAGTTGCGCTACCCACGCGGCCAGGATGCACAACACTATTCATATTACTTCTCAGATTGGGCTTTTGGGCGGATGGGTGGAGTCTGGAATACCTGGGAAGTATCCTGGTTTGTTGAGTCAACTTTAACTTTCTGCTTGGCTCAAGATAGCTACCTTTTAGAAAAGGCATCCCTGTTTGGATCACTGGAAAGCAGTTGTGAAAGGCTTTAAAACATGAACAGTTCAAATATACTCAGATTTGGGGAATGTTTCTTGATTCCTGTAGGTCTCAGGGGAGTGCTTGAGACTATTCCCTGTGCCTTTATGCCAGGAGTTCATATTGTTTATGTTTATTGCCTGTACCTCTTTTTGTAGTCCTATTTTCTTGTATGTTTATTTAAGTATGATGTATACCAACAGTTGCATGTGCTATTAATTGCATCAGTGGCATGGGATCTTCTTGGTGTTTGGGTAAGTGCCAGGTTCTTGTGGCCTGGTTTGGCCACTGTTGGAAACAGGATGCTGGGCTTGATGGACCCTTGGTCTGACCAGGCATGGCAATTTCTTATGTTCTTATGTGTAAATTGCTATTTTCAAACACATTTATGCGTGTACTGTTGGCAAGTTATTCGTGTACATTTACTTCTACTAATAATCATGTGTAATTGAAATAAAACTTGTTTATTGTGTCCAATTCACTGGGGGAGTTCAGGCAGAAGAAACAGGAAGGTTTGATGACCAGTAGATTGACTGGGAGAACTAGTGGACTAATTGGTAAACTGATTAACTTCATTCACGAGTGAGTTTTAAAATTGGCTGAGTAGCACGTGTAAAAGGGAACTTAAGTTCTACTTTACTTTCCTGCAGAAAATATAGGTGCATATATTTTTAAATGGGCAGGAAAAGTACATGCATTCAGTGCATTGATAGACATGGTTATGATGCATTGAACGTATTCATGCTTAGGCACACATGTGCGCATATGTTGTGAGGTAAAGATACATGTATTTTATAATGCTTGCCCTGGACTATTTGGAGGGAAAAGTAACAAATACTTTTAAATAAAAAAAATAAAAAATAAATGTGATGCGCGCAGGTTAGAAAATACTATGGTGAAACTACTCATGGCCATATATGCACGGAATCTTACCTTTTCAGTGACGTCTTTAGAAAACCATAGCAGCCTGTTTTTCCTCTTTCCTATATTTACTGTCTTAAGAAAAAAGTTAGCAGCCCTTATATCATCTCCTTTTAGTTTTGCCCACTGCCCTTTTACGTCTCCTAGATTTTCCCATCCAGCTAACGACTCTTTCAGGCACTCCCCATTTTAACAAAATTAGTTTCCAGAGGTCTATTTTTTATTTTATTCAATGTTTTTATATACCGACATTCGTTAATAACATCACATTGGTTACCATTAAACAGAAATGCAGCCACAGAGGCTTTACAGTAGAACTGATTATGAAACCGGGGAGTGGGAAGACCATTAAACAAGGAGCTACTAAGTGGGGGGACTAAGGGGGGAAGCTATAATTAGGAATGGAGGTTATAAAATACATATTCTACTTTAGAATATATACATTAATATTCTTAATGTATATATATTTTAACTTGGAATGCACCTTCATCTCCTGTGCTCTAATACTGAACCACACCATCCGGTGGTCACTGGATCCCAGATGATCATCCACTACAACATAAGAGATACTGTCCCCATTGGTGAGCACCAGGTCCAGTATCGGTCCCCTCCCGTGTGGCTTCTGTTACCAGGTGACAGAACAGTTCTCCTTGCACAGGATCCAGGATCTCCCTGCTTCTAGAAGATGCTGCAGCTGGGATGTCCCAATCAACATCTGGAAGATTAAAATCCCCTAGCAGCAGCACCTCCCCTTTCACAGCAATCCCTATTTAACTATAATCCCCCCACCCTCCCAACCCCCCCAAGATTTATCAAAAGTCCCTGGTAGTCCAGCAGGGGTCCCGGGAGCGATCTCCCCCTCTCGGGCTGTCAGCTGCCAGTAATCAAAATGGCACCGGTGGTTCTTTGCCCTTACCATGTGTCAGGAGCTACCGGTGCCATTGGTCGGCCCCTGTCACATGGTAGAAGCAATAGATGGCTCGTGCCATCTTAAAAATGGCATGGTCGGGGGGGGGGGGCAGAGGTGCAGGGAAGGTCATCAGGGAAGTGCTGGGCAGAGAGTGACAGGCGGGGTTCTGGGGTGAGAGGAGGAGGTACCTTTGACCCTCGTCCAAGCCTAGGATTGGCAGCATCTGGAGAGTACAAGACCCAGGTAGGGCCAGGAGGCAGCGGTGGTGGGGACTGGGAGTGACGTGTTTACTTTTACACTTTCGCACTGCAGACTGCAGAGCCTGTCTTTTTGGGATTTCCAGTTTAGGTTTTGTTTTTTTGTTTCCATGTTTCTATTTCTAATATGTGGCTCCTTATTTTGTGTTTGGTGAGGGTTTGTCTGTGATCTGCATGTGTGACAGCAGTGAGGTATTCTGCTTGCATGTAGGGATCTAAAGCAGCTTGACTTGTTCTGTTTTCAAAGTAGAAGGTATAATGGTTTCTTAAGGTCTGGTGTAATATTTGCAGTGTTGTCTTTTCATGGGCTGGGTTATTATGGTGAGTCTGGCCATTTTTGTATTTTGGTATTGTAGGTTTGCTGTAGGTTCTGAGTACATTTTTTGCAGGGCTTGAAATTATTACACAGTGTTACTGAGGTGCACTAAGATATTGCTGTTACAGTGAGGTGACACCAGAATTTTAATATTATTTTTCCATTGGTTAGTGGAAAGGGGAAGTGTCCTAGTTCTGCTCTGCATCCTTTGAGGGGCTTCTGTGAACGCAGGGTATCGTAAAACTTGAGGTACAGGGTTTATATTGGGACTCTGTCCTATCCTGTATACAACCCAGCTTTCACTCTGAAAAGAAGAACTTGATTGGCCTGCAGTAGGTAAAATAGGTCAAGGCTGAGATTTTAAGCCTGCTAGAGGTTTAGATATAATTGTTGGATGATCTCAAAAGTCTTGCTTTTTGGTCACATGTCAGCAACAAATTTTCTGGTGCACCAGCAACTTCAGCAGTCACCCTATGCCCCTGGGGAGGTGGCTGGTATATGCGAAGCTCCAGTCTGTCCCACTTCAGGGCGTGTTTGCCAGCTGTCGGCGTAGACCTAGTAGGTTTCCCTAACAGGCTGCGCCAACCACGACACAACACTATAGGCCCAAACTCATGATGCTCATCATAGCAGCTCAGTGCAGCCTCAGCCTTCAGAAGTCCAGGCTGCTTAGCTTAGTTTCCTGTCCACTTCAGTTTGTGCCCAGAGTGGACTCAGAGTGGCAGGACCTGGGGGTTCCATGCACTCTTTATACCAACTCCAGAAATACCAAGGCAGAGAAAGGTCCTGCCAGCACAGCGAAGATAAGGAGACTAGGGAGAGAAGGGAAAAGATCAGGAGGCAACAAACCTGAACTGCTGGGGGGTGGAGGGGTGGAGGGAGAGGAGGGTAAAAATCAGAAAGACTATGAGCCTGATTCATGAAGATTTTGTTCCCTAAGTACAAAGACTGGGAGAAAAGCCTAAATGACTCAGGCCTTAAAAAGAGGCCGTGGACAGAGATACAAGTAAATACCAAAAAGAACATAAGAATATAAGAACATGCCATACTGTGTCAGACCAAGGGTCCATCAAGCCCAGCATCCTGTTTCCAACAGTGGCCAATCCAGGCTATAAGAACCTGGCAAGTTCCCAAAAACTAAGTCTATTCCATGTTACTGTTGCTAGTAATAGCAGTGGCTATTTTCTAAGTCAACTTAATTAATAGCAGGTAATGGACTTCTCCTCCAAGAACTTATCCAATCCTTTTTTAAACCCAGCTACACTAACTGCACTAACCACATCCTCTGGCAACAAATTCCAGAGTTTAATTGTGCGTTGAGTGAAAAAGAACTTTCTCCGATTAGTTTTAAATGTGCCACATGCTAACTTCATGGAGTGCCCCCTAGTCTTTCTACTATCCAAAATAGTATATAACCGATTCACATCTACCCGTTCTAGACCTCTCATGATTTTAAACACCTCTATCATATTCCACCTCAGCCGTCTCTTCTCCAAGCTGAACAGTCCTAACCTCTTTAGTCTTTCCTCATAGGGAAGCTGTTCCATTCCCTTTATCATTTTGGTAGCCCTTCTCTGTACCTTCTCCATTGCAATTATATCTTTTTTGAGATGCGGCGACCAGAATTGTACACAGTATTCAAGGTGCGGTCTCACCATGGAGCAATACAGAGGCATTATGACATTTTCCGTTTTATTCACCATTCCCTTTCTAATAATTCCCAACATTCTGTTTGCTTTTTTGACTGCTGCAGCACACTGCACCGACGATTTCAATGTGTTATCCACTATGACACCTAGATCTCTTTCTTGGGTTGTAGCACCTAATATGGAACCCAACATTGTGTAATTATAGCATGGGTTATTTTTCCCTACATGCATCACCTTGCACTTATCCACATTAAATTTCATCTGCCATTTGGATGCCCAGTTTTCCAGTCTCTCAAGGTCTTCCTGCAATTTATCACAATCTGCTTGTGATTTAACTACTCTGAACAATTTTGTATCATCTGCAAATTTGATTATCTCACTCGTCGTATTTCTTTCCAGATCATTTATAAATATATTGAAAAGTACGGGTCCCAATACAGATCCCTGAGGCACTCCACTGCCCACTCCCTTCTACTGAGAAAATTGTCCATTTAATCCTATCTCTGGTTCCTGTCTTTTAGCCAGTTTGTAATCTACGAAAGGACATCGCCACCTATCCCATGACTTTTTATTTTTCCTAGAAGCCTCTCATGAAGAACTTTGTCAAACGCCTTCTGAAAATCTAAATATACTACATCTACCGGTTCACCTTTATCTACATGTTTGTTAACTCCTTCAAAAAAGTGAAGCAGATTTGTGAGGCAAGACTTGCCTTGGGTAAAGCCATGCTGACTTTGTTCCATTAAACCATGTCTTTCTATGTGTTCTATGATTTTGATATTTAGAACACTTTCCACTATTTTTCCTGGCACTGAAGTCAGGCTATCTGGTCTGTAGTTTACCGGATTGCCCTTGGAGCTCTTTTTCAATATTGGGGTTACATTAGCCACCCTCTAGTCTTCAGATACAATGGATGATTTTAATGATAGGTTACAAATTTTTACTAATAGGTCTGAAATTTCATTTTCTATTTCCTTCAGAACTCTGGGGTGAATACCATATGGTCCAGGTGATTTACTACTCTTCAGTTTGTCAATCAGGCCTACCACATCTTCTTGGTTCACCGTGATTTGTTTCAGTCCATCTGAATCATTACCCATGAAAACCTTCTCCGATACGGGTATCTCCCCAACATCCTCTTCAGTAAATACCAAAGCAAAGAAAACATTTAATCTTTCCGTGATGGCCTTATCTTCTCTAAGTGCCCCCTTTAACCCCTTGATCATCTAATGGTCCAACTGGCTCCCTCACAGGCTTTCTGCTTTGGATATATTTTAAAAGGTTTTTACTGGGAGTTTTTGCCTCTACAGCCAACTTCTTTTCAAATTCTCTCTTAGCCTGTCTTGCCAACGCTTATGCTATTTTCTTCTGTTGGATCCTTCTTCCAATTTTTGAATGAAGACTTTTGGCTAAAATAGCGTCTTTCACTTCCCCTTTTAACGATGCCAGTGACCGTTTTGGCTTCTTTCCAAATTCTTAATGTGTTGCATACATCTGGACTGTGCTTCTAGGATGGTATTTTTTAACAATGACCACGCCTCTTGCACACTTTTTACTTTTGTAGCTTCTCCTTTCAGTTTTTTTCTAACTATTTTTCTCATTTTTTCAAAGTTTCCCTTTTGAAAGTTTAACATGAGAGCCATGGATTTGCTTCCAGTCATTAACTAAAATTTGATCATATTATGATAACTATTGCCTAGCGGCCCCACCACTGTTACCTCTCTCACCAAATCCTGTGCTCCACTGAGAATTAGATCTAAAATTGCTCCCTCTCTTGTCAGTTCCTGAACCAATTGCTCCATAAAGCTGTCATTTATTTATCCAGGAACTTTATCTCTCTAGTATGTCCTGATGATACATTTACCCAGTCAATACTGAGCTAATTGAAATCTCCCAATATTACTGCACTACCAATTTGGTTAGCGTCCCTAATTTCTCTTAGCATTTCACTGTCCGTCTCACTATCTTGACCAGGTGGATGGTGGTATACTCCAATCACTATAGTCTTCCCCAACACACAAGGGATTTCTACCCATAAAGATTCAATTGTGCATTTAGTCTCATGCAGGATGTTTATCCTGTTGGACTCTATGCCATCCTGGACATAGAGCGCCACACCACCTCCCGAATGCTCCTCTCTGTCATTGCAATATAATTTGTACCCCGGTATAGCACTATCCTATTGGTTATCCTCTTTCCACCATGTCTCTGAGATGGCAATTAAGTCTATGTCATCATTCACTGCTATACATTCTAATTCTCCCATCTTACTTCTTAGACTTCTTGCATTAGCATACACATTTCAAAGTTTGTTTTTTGTTTGTATTTTCATTCTGCATTTTAATTGATAGGGATAAGTTAGAATTTTAGCTCAGGTGAGTTTTTAGTTGCAGGCACTTAGACTACTTTTCTTATTATTGGAAACTCACTGTCAGGATGCCCTAATTCTAATACATCCTTTGAAGATATCTCCCTCCGAACCATGTGCTGCTGAGCGACTGTTGGCTTTCCCTTTTGTTCTAGTTTAAAAGCTGCTCTATCTCCTTTTTAATGAAGAAACAGAGAATACTGAAATGGCACAGAAGTTGCAAGCACCATCATTCTCTACCCCCCAAAATAAATTTCCTTCTTCCCAATTTCTCCTTTTTGGTAGCTCTAATTAACTTCCCTTCCTGATTTAGGCTGCATGTTCTTCCATGTCTATTTACGTTTTCTTTAAAAAATATATAAACCAAAACCCTCAATCTTCAAACTCAAGTAACAAAATAGGTGGTTTTTAAATTAGTATTTAACCTGTCTCTTGTTCCTAGGGGTTATAACATTGGCGTAAGGCTAGTGGAAGACTTTTTGGCTCGCTCCAATATAAAGAAATGCCGAAGTTATAATGAGACTGCTGACATCATTGCAAAGGTAACTACATAAATCATTGAAACATTCTTCTGCGTTGGCAATCAGTCATCTTGCCATGAAGTTTTACATTTATAAATTTACATTTCTTCCTTAATACTGCTGATTATATTGAATACTAAAAATGGCCTTTAACATAAATCATGCCGTCTTATTGTAAGACAGGACAGAAGATCTATCAGCAAACAAGTTGATGCTTTCTTGGAGAAAAAAATGTTTGTCGGTTCTGATAATCTTTTCAAGGCTCTTGCCAAAAAAGCATACTTTTTCCAATACAATAATCTTATTTGTAATGATGATAGCAGCCATAAAGTTTGGAGTTTCATCTCTCTAGAAAGTTACATGGACAAAGGGACGGTAACTTTCAAACTGGCACACGGGTGTCCAGAGACGCAGCGATTTGAAAGCATGCACGCAGATATGTGGACATTTTGAAATACACTGGATGTGTGCACATATGCGCCCAATTTTAAATGGGAGCGCACCTAACTGCGTAAATCCCGCTTCTACTGTGAAAGGCGGGGAATTTACAAATGGGTGTGCAACCTCGCCATTGCCAGTTTCACCAGTTTGTCCAAAAATTCACCCTGGTTTAATAGCCTGCACTCCTCCCAGTTAACCCAGACCCCTTTGAAACGGAATTTTTTAAAAAAACTTACTCCTCCTCCATAGCAGAAGTAAACGTACACAGCAGGGAACCTGGGCGCATGCCCAGGAGCACGGGTAGATATGTGCACATCTCTTGGTCCTGCCCTGTAATGCCCACACCCTGCCCCTATTTGAAATGCAGTGAGATCTGCGCACAGCCTGAAATGCACACACATTTCTGAGTTTTGAAAATACGGTGGCGCATGTAAGCCCAATTTGTGCGCAAATCCCCTAATTGATACGTGTGCTGGGCTTTTATAATTCACCTTTTTATGTTTTGTTTCGTTGTTTTAATGATGTTATGTTAATGTTTCCCAAGTTCAGTTTTAATGTAAACCGGTGTGATAAGACTGTTGTCCTGAACATCGGTATATTAAAAGTTTGCAAATAAATAAATAAATAAAATGTTATTTTATGTTGTACATTGCTTTGGGAGGTTTTTTGTTTTTTTTAATCAAAAAAGTGATTGCTAAGTGATGTCTAAATAAATAAAGCAGAGTTGCTTACCTGTAACAGGTGTTCTCCAAGGACAGCAGGATGTTAGTCCTCACACATGGGTGACATCATTGGATGGAACCTGGCATGGAAAACGTTTGTCAAAGTTTCTAGAAACGTTGACAGACACTGTTACGTTGGAGGTGGACCCTTGGGCCGAGGTGGGGTTGATGCAACCTGTAGGTAGGGACCTATGGGTCCCCACTGTCGGCAGGAGGAGTGGCCTGATAGAGACCGCTGGAGCTTCACCTATACCAGCCCTTGTTCCCCATGGGTTGAGCCTTTGGGTGCCGGGGCCGGCAGGATTTAGGTGGGCCTCGAGGAGAGAGTTGGTTCAGCCCAGAGACAGCAGGTGAAGATGGTAGTCTTACTCTGGACAAGGTAGTGTCCTGGAAACTTGAGCGCCAATGGAACAGAAGCAGACAGGGGGCGCTCGAGCAAGAGCAGGCCGAAGCCTGAATAAACCAAGTCCAGGAGGTAAGCTGAAGAGGCGTCAGAGAACAGGCTTGAGTCAGGGCTGGCAGAAAGCCGAAGGCAGTGGCAAGCGAGGCTGAGATCTGATCACGGAGATAGTCAATGACGTAATCGGGAGAAGCAGAAGTCTGGGTCTGGAGATAGGCAATAGCGTAGTCAGGCAAAGCAGAGGTCTGGGTCTGGAGATAGGCAATAGCGTAGTCAGGTGAAGCAAAGTTCTGGGCTTGGAGAGAGTCAATGGCGAAGTCAGGCAATGTAGCGGTCCGGGCTTGGAGAGAGTCAATGGTGAAGTCGGGCAATGCAGAGGTCCAGGCTTGGAGAGAGTCAATGGCAAAGTCAGGCAAAGCAAAATCAAAGTCCGTGTAGTCAAACCAAGGGATGAAGCAAGGGTAGAAGCAAGGAGACTTGAAGCAGGAACAACGAGGAATAGGAACACAGGAAGTGAGACGAATCTCAGAAGGCGTGTACTCGACCAGCGAGGAGACCTGTTGCAAAGGTGATGCTAGGGAGTGGATCCTGAGCTTATATACTGTAATAGCATTGACATCATCATCCGGGGCCGCAGCCAGGTTCCCGCCACGATCACTACTTAAACCTTAGTGGTGAGCTCTCGCCTAGGGAGGAGCGCGGCTCGAGTGGCAGTGTCTCTCCACAGACCACGTGGAGAGGCCCGACAAGCAGAGGCAGCGGGACCAGGGACACCGGGAGCTGCAGCAGGCCGGAGGCACCAGGTGAGGCCTGTGGTCGGAGCTGGCGGCCCACCACCGCCAACGAGTAGGAACAAGAAGCTGGAATCATAGAAGAAAGGTGAGGGGGCCGTGCCGCAGGTCTGCCGCGGATGGCACGTGTAACAGTATCCCCCTTTATGCCCCCCATTGGAGGTCATGGATTGCCCGGATGGGCACGATGAAAGTTCAAAAGGAGGGTTTTATCCAGGATCTTCTGAGCTGGTTCACATGAATTTTCTTCGGGTCCGTAACCCTCCCAAGAAAGGAGGTATTCCCACCAGCAGCCCCTATGGCGAACATTGAGGACTTCATGTACCTTGTAGGTTGTATCAGTTTCAGCCACCAAAGGAGGTGGTTCAGGAGGCTTTCGGGAAGGCCAAGATAGGACCACAGGTTTTAGAAGAGATACATAGAACATATTATGTATTCCCAGCCTAGGAGGCAGCCGAAGCTGCTATGTAACAGGTCCAATGTGTCGGGTGACTATAAATGGTCCAATGTATCTAGGAATGAATCTTTGAGAAGGTATCCTAAGTCTAATATATTGGGTACTTAACCAGACTTTCTGGCCAGGAAGGAATTCAGGAGCTGAGCGTTGGTGACTGTCAGCAGTTCTCTTGGCCTGGGAAGCGGCTTGACGTAAGCGGAGATTCGTCTGTTCCCATAAAGCCTTGAGGGCATCCACAGTAGCATGGTATGGTTAGTGGTGGTCATGGCTGCTTTCCATAGACTATGGAGAATGGTGACATGCCTGTAGCAGTGGCAATGTGAGAGTTGTGAGAAAACTCCGCCCAAGGGAGAAGTTCCCAATTGTCTTGGCGGTCGTTGATGTAAGCATGCAGTAAGGTCTTTAGAGAGCGATTCATTCACTCAGCTTGTCCATTGGCTTGGGAATGATAGACAGTTGTTAATACCGAATTTTCGGCAAAGAGCGCGCCAATATCTAGCAGCAAATTGTGGACCTCTATCTGAGACAATATCCTTGGGTAGGCCATGTAATCTGAAGATGTGATGGAAGAATAGGCGTGCCAGTTCTGGAGCTGATGGTGGGCCCGGTAGAGGAATGAAATGGGCTATTTTTGAAAATCAGTCTATGGTTGCCTATATAATGGTATGACCCTTAGATGGAGCAATTCCATGATGAAATCCATAGACAGGTGGGTCCACAGTTCCTCGGGAACTGGAAGTGGTTGCAGCAGGCCCCAAGGTCGACCGACCGGGGATTTTTGCTGTGCAAAAGTGCTACAGGATTCGACGTATGCTTTAGCATCAGACACCATAGTAGGCCACCAGAAGAACCACTGGAGCAGTGCTCATCTTGGGTGACCAGCAAACTTAGAGTCATGCGCCCAGTGGAGGACTCTTTCTCGGAGTCGTCAGGACATGACAGTCTTCCCAGCAGGGACTGGGTGACTAGTGGATAAACAGATACAGGCTGGATCTATGATATATCCAGGTTCTTCCGGAGTATCTTCAGGCTCGAAGGAGCATGACAGGGCATCTGCCCAGAGGTTTTCTTCAGCTGGATGGTATCGAAGCTCAAAATTGAACCTGGAAAAGAACAGAGCCCATCGGGCCTGACGGATGTTGAGATGCTGGGCATGGCTCAGATGTTCCATGTTCTTATGGGCAGTGAACACGATAAACTTGTGTTGTGTGCCCCCTAACCACGGGCGCCACTCTTCGAGGGTCAATTTTATGGCAAGCAACACGCGATCACCAATACTGTAGTTCTGTTCCGCAGATGAGAACTTGCGGGAGTAGAACGAACATAGGACTATAGAACCGGAAGCAGTGCATTGGCTCAGGACCACCCCAGCTCCAATAGTGGAGGCATCCACTTCCACTTGAAAAGGATGGTTTGGGTCTGGGTGATGTAGGCAAGACCCTGCCTGAAATGCATCTTTGAGGCGATGGAAGGTTGCGGTGGCTTCCGGAGTCCAATTTCGAGTATCTTAGCCCTTGCGAGTCAATGCTGTCAAAGGAGCAGCCAAGGTGGAGTAGTGTGGGATAAAGTGACGATAGTAATTTAAGAACCCCAGGAAGTGCTGGAGGGCTTTAAGGTCCATGGGTTATAGCCAACCTCGGATCCCTTTTAACTTGGCCAGGTGCATAGAAAATCCTTGTTGGGAGATAATGTATCCGAAGAAAGGCAGAATAGATTTCTCGAACAAACACTTGTCCAGTATTGCAAACATGTGATTTTCACGTAGGCATTGGAGGACGGTACAGACATCAGTGCGATATGTGGCCAAATCCCGAGAGAAGACAAGGATATCATCTAAGTATGCCACAACTTTGGTATACAGTTACACCCCCCCCCCCCTTTAATTATGGACACTGTACCAAGGACAACTTTTAAGAACCTGCAACAGGACAACTATCTTTGAGTTCAAAATTCACTTTATCTCATATATATATATCTGGCTTTGGTTAGTATTTATTTCTACGTTAAATAGTTATACTGCTTATATTAAATAATATAATTCTTTATTTATTACCAGTTAAACTATTATTTTAAGTTATCATTATGTTAAATTGTCTACCAGTTATACTGTTCCATATGTTCTACAGTTCCATGTAAAGCTCCGCTCTCTGTTGAGCAGTTCTTTGTTCTATGTAAACCGGAGTGATCTGTAGTCCCTACAAGAACTTCGGTATATAAAAATTAATAATAAATAAATAAATAAATACAGTAAATCTCCGAAAATTTTGTTCATCATTCGCTGAAAAACTGCGGGTGTGTTTCAGAGGCCAAAAGGCATCACCAGGTATTTATAATGCCTGTCCCAGGTATTAAAGGCGGTCTTCCAAATGTTGTTGGGATGGATCCGTACCAAGTTATACACAGAAGCTGCTTGCTTGTAAGCACAAAAGAGGCAGACTCCCCGGGCGCTTGACTGCACAGACCCAACCAAATACTTAGGATCAGTCTGTTTAAAATGCCCACTGCCCACTGCACGGTGCCTGGCTGTGCACTAATGTGTGTGGCATGCACACAGAAGTTGCTTGCTTGTAAGCACAAAAGAGGCAGACTCCCCGGGCACTTGACTGCACAGACCCAACCAAATACTTAGGATCAGTCTGTTTAAAATGCCCACTGCCCACTGTCACGGTGCCTGGCTGTGCACTAATGTGTGTGGCGTGCACACAGAAGCTGCTTGCTTGTAAGCACAAAAGAGGCACACTGCCTGGGCACTTGACTGCACAGACCCAGCCTGTTAAACTTCCCAGTGAAGCCCAGTGCACTGAGATACTAAGTAATTGGAATAAAAAAAAATCAGTTTAAAAAAGCTGGAATTTTTGTCACTCCAGAAAAATGGATGAAATTGAAAATAATATATCTCTCCAAGCCAGCCCAACACCCTAAATGGTAAATGGTGGTCACTGGTCAGTGCTAGCTGACCTAGCACAGCTTCTCTTCTCAGTCAGAGATGACCAAAATAAACAGCTTGAAAGAAACAGGAATAGTAGTGGCTGTAACTGACCCTGGCACTACAGCAAAACAAAGAATATTTTTCTTTCCTTAGCTAGCCTTAACCTATCTATTCTCTATCAGTTCTACCTGCTCCCTCTTCCACCCAGCCCACCTCCCCACAGCATCGCTGGAAATAACTGCGTGGCTCCTCGTGCTGTTGTTTACATACTGCTGGCTCGTCAGTAAAATCCACAGAGAGCACTGAATGACAGCGCTATTGGCTGCATTCAGTGCTGCTCAGAAAATGTCAGCGCAGATATGCTGCGTTCCGGTATCCATGCCGACTTGTCCGACCCTTTCCTGTGAGTCACTGCGACTCACAGGAAAGGGTCAGACAGGTTGGCATGGTTACCGCAGGGGCGCCGCCATTTTGTGGTAATCCTAGGTAGCAAGCAGCTAATGGGGGCGAAGAAAAGCGCGCGCTGCTGGGCGCGCCGAATAAAACAGAAATCTGTTAAATACGTGGGGAGTCGCGATGCGTTTCGCCTCCCCACATATTTAACAGATAGGACAAAATAAGTTGCGGATTACAAATTCGTGGAAAACGGATGCACACCCCTACTGAATTGGATTGTGGATTTGTGAGATGGTTGGGGAGTGGTTTTGATGAACTCTAGAGTCATCGGAATCAACTGGTGGTCTGACCACGGGGTGGGTGTGCAAAAGGGTTTAGCAGCGGAGGAGAGGCCTTCGTTTAGGAATATTAGATCCCGAGTGTGACCTGCTTTATGTGTTGGACTGTCTATGATCTGTTTGAAACCCAGGGAAACAACCATTCCCTCCTTTTCTGATACCCTTATCCATTTTCTCCCTGGCTGTTCAGATGACAGCACAAGATCTCCATGCATTATGGACTAAGATTGAAACCATGATCTTCAAAGCTGCCCAATGAACAAAGAATAATACAGATAAACATCGGCGGCCAGCACCTCAACTTAAGGTTGGAGAAAAGGTTTGCTTAGCACCCGCAACTTACAATTACGGGTGCTTTCCATGCAGCTAGCCCTTCGCTACGTGTGTCCTTTTCCAATTCTGAAACAGGTCACTCCTGTCACCTATCAACTGCGTCTTTCTCCATCATTCAAGATCCATAACATTTTCAATGTTTCCCTTTTGAAACCGGTGATTCTATCATGGCCTGCATGTAGGCCGCCTGTTCCCCAGGAACTCTCCACTGAGGAGGAGGAGACATACCAAGTAAGAAAGATCCTGAATGTTCGCAGTCATAAGAGGCATTGGGAGTATCTCATAGCTTGGAAGGGGTAGGGTCCGGAGGAAAGTTCGTGGGAACCCATGAAGAATATATTGGACAAAAAACTCCTTGTGGATTTTCATACCACTCATCCGGGTAAATCTAGACCTCCAGGAAGGGGTCTTAAAGGAGAGGGTACTGCTGCGATCGGCGGCGGCCGACCCCCACGGCCGGCTGCACTTACCGGCAGCAACAATCACGGCAGGGAGCCGGCAACCTGGCCCCTGCATCGTGGCTGCTTCAAGTCTCCGTGGGTTCCTCAGATGCAGGTTCCCTCAGTGCTCCCTGCGCTGCAATCAGAAACAGCAGGGAGCCGGCAGCACTGCTCCTGCAAGGACAACCTCAGTCCTAATCAAATGCGGGTGCTTGGCTCCTCCCCCCAGTTAAAGGAGCCGCAGCAGGAAATCATTCTAGGCTCCCAGGAACCACTTCTTATCCAGGACTATTTAAGGAAGCTTCTGAGGGTTCCACAGTGCCTTGCAATAGGTCCAGCTTGGTGTGTCTCTTGCCTTGCTTGCCTTGCATTGACTCCGCTTTGGATAATGGACTTTGCCTTGCCTGCCGCTTGCCTTTGACCTCTGCTTCGGATTTGGACTTTGCCTTGCCTGCCGCCTGCCTCTGACTTTGCCTCGCATTTGGACCTTGCTCGGTTTCGACTCTGCTTCGGATTTGGACCCCATCTTGTTTGCTGCCTACCCTCGACTCTGCTTCGGACCAAGACTTTGCCTTGCCAGCCGCCTGCCCTCGACTCTGGATTGTCTTGAATTCTTCTGTATACTATCTGCCTAGCCGCCTCTTCTGCTGGCACTGAGGTCCATCTCCTGCCAATGAGAAACTGTACTAAGCCCTTTAACACATATCGTTGCGGCCTAAGAGTCCACCGATTCTTTGAATCGTGGCACATTGAAATTTTGTTTACTTTTCTAACGTATAGATTTGTTACCTTTGTAATAGCTCCTTTTAATTTATTGCATTGTTGTTCCACCTCGCCCATTTTCTCCCAGTCTTCTAGGTCTTCCTCCAGGTACATTCCCATTTTGTCAAAGCCCATATATTTGAAATCCAGAACTTGCAGTGAATGTTCATCAGCCATTGATAGCATCATAAAAGTTGACAAGAAATTTGGCAAATGTAATGTGGATAAAGTGAGTGATTTCCAATCACTATACATACACATGGCTGTGTATGCCACTGTTATGGCTTGCTTTTAAGAAATGTATAATAATAAGTGATCTTGGCTTTCTCTAAAAAGGGGAGGGCTACAGCTCTCATAATATAGGAAAGTGCACATAGCTTCTAAAGAAGTATGTTCTCGCCAATTGAACTGATCTTGGAGAACCAGAGTGACTCAGGAGAAGGTTTAGTTTACTGTAGTGGTGCGCTATGGTGAGAGACAGATTGAATATATGAAACTGTAAGCTTCTTTATAGCAAAGCTGATAACAGAACCCACTGAGAAAGCTAAAAGAAAAGAAAGGGGTGACAAATTAGGGATGTGCAGACAAAATGTTTATATTCATAAGTCCATAAGTCGAAGGTGAGGGTCAATTTCGGTCAATATGGACATATGTAGAATTCCATAAGTTGAGGCTATGTCCATACGTGCACCGGTTCCCTAAATAAAAATTTAAACCCCTCACCCTCCTTAATCCCCCCCCCAAGACTTACCAAAACTCCCTGGTGGTCCAGCGGGGAGTCAGGAAGCCATTCCTGTATTCCTTTGAGAGGAGCACGTGACGTCTGCATCACGTCGGAGTGATTCACCGCGCCTCCGCTCTGGGACCCCCACTGGACACAACCGGAACTTTTGGCCAGCTTGGGGGGGTCAGGAGGGGGGTCAGGAGGTCGAGTCTCGGCGCGCCAGCAGGCTGCTGGCGCGCCGAGACTCGACCCGGGGGCGGTTCCGGAGGGCGCGGCCACGCCCCGGAAACGCCCCGGGCCAAAACCACGCCCCCGGTCCCGCTCCGAAACACCGTGCCCTGCCCCCGAAATGCCACATCATCGGGTCCCGCCCCCGACACGCCCCCTTCCAAAAACCCCGGGACCTACGTGCGTCCCGGGGCTCTGCGCGCGCCGGCGGCCTATGGAAAATAGGCGCGCCGGCGCGCAAGGCCCTGCTCGCGTAAATCCGGGCGGATTTACGCGAGCAGGGCTTTTAAAATCCGCCCGTGAGGAAGCACTCCTAATACACTCCAGAAGATAAACGAGGTTAGTGTAGTGGAGAAACATGCTATTTTGTTATTTAAAGAGTATAGATAGGTTGCAAACTGCTCCAGAGACAACAAACCCAATACAGTACGAGGCTCACAATCGGGGAGTGACATCCAGGACCCTCTGGCACTCAAGCCACGCCCACGAGCAGCACTGAGCAATCCATGCCCCATAGCAGTGGCAGAGAGTTTAAGATTCATCCCAAAGAAAGTCAACTAAGAAAGTGCCACAAAGTTTAGCTAGACTGAAACTTACCTGCAATTAGTGTCAATTTTGTTCAGCTGCACCTGCAAGACAGAATTGGGACACTAAGATTCACTTTCTTCATAGTAGCATAAATTACCAAAATCTTGATATAGAAAGTATAGCAGTTAATACTCAAACCATACTTATCTGATTGTTTTATGGTTCTCTTCATTTAAAATATTTGTTAAATAGGAATTGAAAGAAAACAAGTGGTGTTAACTCTGGAAAATTTAACAGAACATTTACAATATTTTCATTACTTGTTTCCCACTGTTTAAACTTGTGATAATAAATCTGAGTCATAGCTCAGAATATGTAAAATTTCTATCTGATAGAAATTTTTTCTATCAGATAGAAAAAATTTCTGTTTGGTTCTGCCTTCTCTCTTTCCCTGGGAGACTTGCTGGGTGGGTTCTGGACCCCTATTCCTAATATTTGGAGACCCATATCCAGCATGGCTCTCTGCTTCAACGGCATGGGAGAAAGACTGATACATCACGCATTTCCAGCATAGCTCTCTGCTTCAACGGCAGGGGAAAAGAAAAACAACCAATAAGGGCTGTATAACATAGTCTGGGTAAAACAAATAAGCATGGGTGTAGCTTGCTTATTGCGGCGGTTACTACCCCTACTACCCGTAACTAATCAAGCTAGACATTTCACTTGGATGCAGCTCCATCACTGCTCGCTATATTAATGGTGGGGGTGGAAGGGAAATAGAACCAAGAGCTAAGAGAAACAGATAAGTATGAGAGAAAAAATGTGTGAGGCTTGCTGGGCAGACTGGATGGGCCGATTGGTCTTCTTCTGCCGTCATTTCTATGTTTCTATGTTTTTCTATCCATTCCCCCTCTGGGCAATTACAATTGATGATTTCTCTGATACCACATGGAACCCCATGGCTGTTCCAGCGCTGCCTCTGCCACCTCAGCGGGAGGGTCACTAAAAAAACACCCTGAAGGGTTAGGGGCTTAGACAGTTAAGTGGCAAATTATCTGACCTCACAAGGCTCAGATGCAGGTCTATTATCCGTCTTAAGTTAGCCGGATACAACTGAAAATAGGTTTAGGGTCTTTCCGCAATGCCCCTTTTTTATCTGGTTATATTTTATCCGAATAATTACTTATCTGGCTAAAATCTAACCAGATAAGGGCCTCATTATTTAAAAACTTGAGCTATCCAGCTAAATGGCTTTGAATATTGACCCCATAGTGAACATTCATAGCATGCAGGTTCTTCATAGCTACATTAGAGTAAGAAAAGTTTAATAAATAATGAGCAGATCAAGGAATGATGTCATCACTTTGACTTGAATGACAATAAGAAAATACAGAGTGATTCATAAATATTAAGGTTGCAAATTTGGCCACAGTTATGGGTGGGACCAAGCATGATTTCATCCTAACGTATTGCTGACATAACATCCAAAAATTGTTCACAATAGGGCAGATTTTAAAAGGGTGGGCGCTACCCGGCGCGCACACATGTGCACCCGATTTTATAACATGCGCACGCAGGTGCGCGCAAGTTATAAAATCAGGGGTCGGCGCGTGCAAGGGGGTGCATAACTATGCACCTTGCGCATGCCGAGCCTGCGCCGAGCCATGCTGCCTTCCCCCGTTCCCTTCCTTCCCACCCCAGCTTCCCTCCCCAATTCCCTACCTCCCCTGTCCTTCCTCCCCTACCTTTTTTGTCTTCTTTTTTTTTGTTTCACAACTTACTTCAGCCCTGGGGCTGAAATAAGTTGCGTGCGCCGGCCCCTTTAGTAAATCCCCGGGACTTACAAGCGTCCCGGGGCTTTATGCGCGTTGCAGGGCCTTTTGAAAATAGGCCTGGCACGCGTAACTTTTTGAAAATCTGGCCCAATGTGTGGCAAGTGGCTGCACATCAACATGCAAATTAAAATTGCCCAAGATGATCAGCAACTATAGATGGACTTTTGAAGCTACCAAATGCTCAATTACTGGGGAAAAATTCCAAGAAAGCCTGGTAGAAAATAAGTTAGATACATGCTTTTAGATACTGAAGTCACCACAAGTATTTTATAGGTGACTCTGCATATATATTGATATGTACCATACTTAAAGTTTTTTGAAGTCAGTCAATAGTTCACCACATTTGGTCATCCACTGCTATTAGATAAGATAAGCAGGTGGATAGCTTTGGTTGACCAGGTCAGAGTCTGTCTTTCAGCCATGTCTCAATTATACATAGGAAATCCAATGCCTGATTTCTTAATAGGTCAAAAATCACAGGGATTTTTTTATTTGTGTGTGTAGACTAAGCATCGATCAACATGATTTTACTGCCGAAAGATAAGAGGATGGGATTTTTCACGCTGCAAAGGAACCATACTCAGACAAAAGGAGCCATGATGTTGTGGCCAGTTAACTATAATGAGATAACTCGCCAAACCTACCATGTACAGCAATAACAGGAATCCTTTGCAGTGACTCATGTTTGGAGCCTATGTACAGTATAATATACTCGGTATAATATAAGTATAATAAGACATGCAATATAATATACAGTATATAATATACAGTGTATAATCTACCTTATAAATGGGCCATGACCGATGGCCCGCAAATGCGCAGTAGAGCACAGCTCTACTGCGCATGTGCGGGCAAGGACGTCGGTCTTAGCCAGCGTAAAAAAAAAAACAACATGGCGGTGTCGGGTGGCAGCGGCAGCGGCGATGGCGGCGTCGGGTGGCAGCGGCGGCGATGGCGGCGTCGGGTGGCAGCGGCGGCGGCGTCGAGCGGCGGCGGCAGTGACGGCAGCGAACGACGATGAGGAGCAGCGGCGGCCAGTAGCGAGGGAGGGAGGAGAGAGAGGGAGGGAGGAGAGAGAGAGAGAGGGAGGGAGGGAGGGACTGAGTGGGAGGGAGGGAGGGA
Source organism: Rhinatrema bivittatum (assembly GCF_901001135.1). Classification (NCBI taxonomy): domain Eukaryota; kingdom Metazoa; phylum Chordata; class Amphibia; order Gymnophiona; family Rhinatrematidae; genus Rhinatrema; species Rhinatrema bivittatum. The sequence continues at coordinate 314,966,175 of NC_042617.1, forward strand.
TTGAGTGAGGGGGAGGGACTGAGGGGGAGGGAGGGGGAGGGACTGAGTGAGAGGGAGGGAGAGGGACTGAGTGGGAGGGAGGGACTGAGTGGGAGGGAGGGAGGGACTGAGTGAGGGGGAGGGAGGGACTGAATGAGAGGGAGGGAGGGATTGAGTGAGGGGGAGGGACTGAGTGGGAGGGAGGGGGTGGGGAAGAGTGAGGGGAGAGGGAGAATGAGGGAGAGGTGAGAGACAGGGATGTGAGTAAGTGGAAGGGTAAGAAGTTGTGGAGCAGAGAAAAAGGGAGTGGAGGAGGGCTGAGGGAGAGGGGATGGGATTGAGACAGGGTGGGGAGTGACTGAGGGAAGGGGAGAGAAGTAGGAGTGACTGAGGGAAGGGGAGGGAGGTGAGAGTGAGGGGAAGGAGCCAGTGGGAGACAGAGAGTGAGTAAGACTGAGGGGTGGGAAGGGGGTGAGTGACTGAGGGGAAGGGGGAATGAGGGAGAAAAAGTGTAGGAGGGTGCTGTTTTCGAAAATGGACCGAAAACAAAAATGTAATGTAGCCCGTTGTGACGGGTTTAACGGCTTGTATAAGTATAATAAGACAGGCAAATCAATAGTAATGATCACTAAAAAGCATGAAGATTTGCATGAAGGATCGCACAAAGGGGCAGCAACTTGTCACGCTCTTTTGTTGTGCTCTTTCATGCACACTGCAGAGTGTGTGCATGCCTGGGTATGTGGCAACTCCAGTGTTGCCCTGGGTCCTTTAACCCTTGTGATGGTATTAGCATGGGAAGGTGGGGCTTAAATGGTACAGCTCCAGGGGATCACCTAGAAGAAGAAGGCAGGCAGGGTTCAGCAGCAGATGGAATAGGTTCATGGATGTTAGATTGTAAGGTTTATTCTGTTATTGGTCAATGGAGGTTAGATTGTGGGGTTTATTCTGTTAATGGTTCATGGATGTTAGATTGTAGGGTTTATTCTGTTATTGGTTCATGGATGTTAGATTGTAGGGTTTATTCTGTTATTGGTTCATGGATTGTTAGATTGTAGAATTTATTCTGTTATTGGTTGATGATTGTTAGATTGTAGGGTTTATTATGTTATTAGTTCACGGACATTAGATTGTAGGGTTTATTCTGTTATTGGTTCATGGACACTAGACTGCAAGGTTTATTCTGTTATTGCTTCACGGATAGAAGGTTATAGGATATAGTCTAATAAGAATAGTTTCATGGTCATATTGAAGAATTGATTCTATTATTGTTTTATGTTTTTGATTAATTTTGTTATTGTTTTATGAAGATTATGGGGTTGATTCTGTTAAAAATTGTTTGCTGGACTGAAAGTTATGGGATTTGGGCCATTAATATGTGACATTACACTCTTTTATTTTCTAGGTTGCTTTCAAAATGTATCTTGGAATTACACCCAGTGTGACATGCAGCAAAGAATCAGGAAATGAATTTTCCCTGGTGCTGGAAAAAAATCCTTTAATAGAGTTTGTGGAAGAGCTCCCAGCGGGACGATCCTCACTCTGTTACTGTAATCTTCTTTGTGGGGCTATAAGAGGAGCTCTGGAAATGGTAAAATATTAGAGTTCTCATCTTATTTTTGCTGCATTTTTGTTTAACTTTGTTAAAAATGATTGAAATGTGTTTACTCTGTATGCACCCTGAGCAACAGATTAGCTACTTTTAGGGCCTGATTTTCAAAATCCAGTTTTGAAAATTGCCTGGGGGTGGAGGGAGAGGGTGCATGCACGTAGAAGTACATGCAAGAGCGATTTTGCACATACAATTATGGCACTAGAAAGAGGCATTCTGGGGACAGAGTTGGGGGTGGGAAATCATTTATGTGCATACTTTTGATTTTCAAACGTTGCACCTTCTCCCTAGCAGGCCTAAACGTGTGTACGTAAGCTGTGTCACCAGCACTGCTGTGAAGACAACGCATGATGCTGCCAGGACTCTTGTACTGCCAGGACTCTTGTACTGCCAGGACTCTTGTACTGTGGCCCTTGTGGCCGGAGCAATTTAGTGGGTGCTGGCAGGCACAGGAAGGTTGGGGATGGCTTAGAGGAGTGGGAGGGTTGGGAGTTTTAGGAGACAGTGGGAGAGGTTTGAGTGCTGGAATCACCTTGAAGAAGCTCACCTTACTCCCAGGTGGCACGCAATTTATTTTATAAGATTTCAGGAGATTTGGTGAGTAGGGTATGAGCCTGCTGGCCCCAACCTGTACATCACTCAGGGAAGGGAAATGGCGACCTTGGCTGCCAGCCTGAAATTCTTTTTTATTTCACAACAGAGAGCAACACCTCCCAAAATAACATAAGAAAAAACAAAAACAGAGGAAAAACAAAATACAGCAAAAAAAATCTAAAAAAAATATGTACAACAAAAAAATCAAACTTCTTTATTTTTATTTTTTGATTTTTAAATATCTAAAACAGGAAGTGATGGTATCAGAAAAACTGGTGCTTAAGATGTAATCTGTTGTCTCTCGCCCACAACAGGACTCAGGCAGTCTCAGAGTTACTTACACCACAGATTCAAATCATCTGCCGTCACACTCCCAAAGAAACAAATATTTATAAATAAAATTTATAACCACAATTACTTTTATTTATAGCTCAGTCCTCACCAATATACAAAATAGTTTTTGCCAAAAAAATGTAATCACTAAAGTTATTCTCAAAAAGAATAATATCGCAACCTCATCAAAAGATAAATGCTGAGGGGTAGATTTTCAAAAAATGCGAATAGGCGTACTTTTGCTGGCACATCAGGCGCAAGCAAAAGTATGCTGGATTTTAGTAGATACGCGCGGAGCCGCGCATATCCACTAAAATCCTGGATCGGCGCGCGCAAGGCTATGAATTCTGTATAGCCGGTGCGCGCCGAGCCGTGCAGCCTACCCCCGTTCCCTCCGAGGCCGCTCCGAAATCGGAGCGGCCTCGGAGGGAACTTCCTTTTGCCCTCCCCTCACCTTCCCCTCCCTTCCCCTACCTAACCCACCCACCCGGCCCTGTCTAAGCCCCCCCCCTTACCTTTGTCGGGGGATTTACGCCTCCCAGAGGGGGGCGTAAATCCCCGCGCGCCAGCGGGCCTCTTGCGCGCCGGGACGCGACCTGGGGGCGGGTACGGAGGGCGCGGCCACGCCCCCGGACCGCCCCGGGCCGTAGCCACGCCCCCGTACCCGCCCCAAAACGCTGCCAACACGCCCCCTAAACGCCGCGACGACCGGGCCCGCCCCCGACACGCCCCCCTCGGAGAACCCCGGGACATACGCGAGTCCCGGGGCTCTGCGCGCTCCGGTAGGCCTATGTAAAATAGGCTCACCGGCGCGCAGGGCCCTGCTCGCCTAAATCCGCCCGGTTTTGGGCGGATTTAGGCGAGCAGGGCTCTGAAAATCCGCCCCTAAATACTTAGCTTCATTCATATGCAAAGCTCCGTTTCATAACAAATTCAAACCAACCCAACACGGACCATGTTTCAGCATAGACTGCCTTCATCAGGGGTTCTTTTACTGCATGCTCTAAAGATAAAAACAGAAATGGAGAAACACTATAAAATATACTAAGTGAAACAGAAAAAAATAAAAATCACACACACACACACACACACACACATACAATATGTTACTCTAATGGATGTTTCATATGGAAAAGCCATAGCATTAAAAAAGGAATAACATCACTTCCTTTATAAAGAAACAAAATCACCTGACAACCAACACAAAAGAAATGAGGTCATTGAACAAACACTGTCAATCATAGCAAAGTGAACTTCAAACATCAATCTTGAAAAATGGACTAGTCTATTTCTTTATTTAAACCCCTTGGTTCTACCATGTCAAAATAATAAATCCACTTTTGCTCCTTCTGTAGCAACATTTTATCAAAATCACCACCTTGTGAGGAATGCCTAGGCTGTTCGATTACTGCAAAGATGAAATTTCAAAAAACAATGTCCCTTTAAAAGGCAATGTTGCCCTAGCAGTGCTTCAACACGTTCCCACGTAATGGCACTCCAATGTTCAATTAGGTATGTTTGCAAAGAATGTTTAATTTTTCCTATATTTATTTATTTATTTAATTATTTATACACTTTTATATACCAAAGTTTAGCTAGAGGCCTTTACTCCAGTTTACAGGTAGAACAACATATTACAAGTTAAGAAACATATATAAAAGATGTCAGGGACACCAAATATCATAGTTAACACCAACAGTAGAACAGTCAGTGTGCAAATGAAGATAAAAAGCCCCTCTATTTGAAAAAGGTAAAACATCGCCAGAAAAAGATTGTTGAAAGATCGAACAATTATTGCATGGATAATGGCCTAACTTAGGGGGTCATTTTCTATCACTTATCGCGTGCGATAAGCGGCTATCACATGTGAAAAGTCCCTTTTCACGTGTAACAGCTTGCCGGGGTGGAGTCGGGGAGGGGAGGAGTCAGAGCGGTGAGGAAGCAGGTGCTGTGATGTCTTCGCTGGCGGCGATAAGGTAAGCACCGTTATCGGTGCTAGTAGCTCGCCCAATAGCACCACCTTTCACGCTTGCGCTATTGGGTGCGAAAGCCGGCAGCGATAACACCATGGTGGTGCGATGGCTGCCGGCTTTCACAGGCCCACCCCCCACCCCCCGTTTTCACTGGATTCACCATTCTGTGTTAGAATGGTGAATCCAGGCCTTAGTATCAACATTAGATCAAATATCAAAGGCATCATCACTAAAATTAAAATTCACTAATAAATCTCTGAAGTTTCTATCACATCTCAAGGAAAACATTGGACCTGGCTTAAAAAGCTCATGTAAAACTCTGCTGAACACATATATCAAGGAGAATAAGGTAACACATAGGTCATTTTAGAATTCTCCTCCTTCTTAGGAGTCAAGAAAAGTAAATCACAATTCACTCACCAGGCCCTCTTATAAGCTCTTTTTAGAATGTAAGATGGATATCCATGCTCTTCAAAGCATTTTATCATTTCTTTAGCTTTAATTTTATATTCATGTATATCAGAACATAATCATCTTAAAGGAAAACATTTCCAAATTGGTAAATTCACACGTGAATGCTGAGTGATGTTATTCCTTTTTGAATGCTATGGCTTTTCCATAAGAAACGTCTGTTAGAGTAACATATTGTGTGTGTGTGTTTGTGATTTTTATTTTTATTTTTCACGTAGTATGTTTTATAGTGTTTCTCCGTTTCTGTTTTTATTTTTAGAGCATGCAGTAAAAGAACCCCTGATGAAGGCAGTCTATGCCGAAACATGGTCCATGTCGGGTTGGTTTGAATTTGTTATGAAATGGAGCTTTGCATGTGAATGAAGCTAAGTATTTGGCATCTATCTTTTGATGGGGTTCTGATAATAGTCTTCTTAAGAATAACTTTAGAGTTTAAATTTTTTTAGTAAAAACATTTTTTTATATTAGTGAGGTTTGAGGTACAAATAAAAGTAAATTTGATTATAAATTTTGTTTATAAATAATAGTTTCTTTGGGAGTGTGATGGTAGATGATTTGAATCTGTGTAAGTAATACTGAGACTGCCTGAGGCCCATTGTGGGCGAGAGACAGCAGATTACATCTTGTGCACCAGTTTTTCTGATACCGTCACTTCCTGTTTTAGATATTTAAAAATAAAAAACTAAAAAAAAAGTTTTTTTTGAGTTTTTTTGTTATATCTATTTTTGAGATTTTTTTGCTGTATTTTGTTTTCCCTTTCCTTTTGTTTTTTCTTATATTTTTTTTTTATTTTATATTTGTCAGCATTTATCCAATAACTTTAACCCTGCTCTTGACCACATCTATAGTTCACCAAATACAGGCCAATATTCAGTAAGCCATTGAGTGGACAAATTATCTGGCTAAAATTAGCCAGATAACTTGTCACAGATATTCAATGGCATAATCATCCTTCTGAAGGTATGTGCTTTAAGTTATCTGGCTTCATGTTTGAATATAAGTGGTTAGATTTTTTATCTGACCTTGTGTAGCAATTTTATATTTAAAAAAAAAAAAAGTAAGGAAGCCTGAAACTTGTTTTCATGCTTCCAGCCCCTCAAAGTTCAGAGGTACCCTATCAGGACATGCACTCCCCTCCCCCTTGCCACATTCCCATCTAAATAAAAAAAATGCCCCAGATCTGCTGTAGTTCCTCTCCCCACCTCCTTCCCCATTTCTATTTCTATTAAAATCTGGTGCTGCCATTGGACCCTCTTACCCCCCCCCCCCCCAGTACAAAGACATAGCAAAGCAACCCCCACCCTCTGGAACCCCTTCCCATTTCCCCAAAACAAAAAATTACCTTGCTGTGAACAAGGTAGGGACATACTCGCTCCTGGTGTTCCAGTGCAGCTTCTGACAAAAGCTTGATAATTTTTTACCTGTTCTAAAGCGGCAGGTTTAAAGTTATTCAGCTAACTTATCCCAGATTCATCAAAATGCAATGATAACGCCTGCACTAAGAAAAAGAGATATGTTTATGAAAATGTTAGAATTACCACTTTTCAGAGGAGAGAGAGAGAGAGAGAGAGAGAGAGAGAGAGAGAGAGAGAGAGAGAGAGAGAGAGAGAGAGAGAGAGAGACTACCTATAAGGCTTAACTAGTAGTCAAGTATTTATATCTCTATAGGGAGGCCAGCTAATAGAGCGAGGTGAGGTGGTGGTGGTGGTTTACGAGCCAGTTTTATATGCAGAGTGAGACATACGAACAGCACAGTACACCTTGGTGAAGATTTGACATCTTTTGGAGTGAGGAAAGTCTCATAAAGATGTCATTTCTACTATGTTCTCTCACCCTAGCTTGATGGACTCTATAACAGGATACCATCAAGCTAGGGTGAGACAACATAGTACAAAATTTCATGTTTGTGAGACTTTCTGCACTCAAAGTGATGTCAAATTTTCATACGTCTTACTCTACATGACATGTAAAACTGGCGCCTAAACCCTAAACCACCACCACCAGCACATCACCTCTAACTGGCCCCCCTCCCATAGAGATATAAATACTTGACTACTATAGATAGTCTCTCTCTCAGAAATGCATTGCATTTGCACTAGTGTTATTATCATATGATGCAGTATGATGTTAACATAATAACACATTTTGATGAATGACCCTGTTTGCTTATTACAATTGAAAATCAGCTAAGCTAGATAGATAAGTTAAGAACATAAGAAAAAGTGGCCAATCCAGGTTACAAATATCCAAACATTAAATAGATACCATGCTAATAATGTCAGTAATAAGCATTGATTAATAGCAGTTTATGGACTTCTCCTCCAGGAACTTAATCAAACCTTATTTTAAACCCAGCTACACTAACTGCCGTAACCACATCCTCTGGAATTCCAGAGCTAAATTGTGCATTGAGTGAAAAAGAAATTTTGCCTATTTGTTTTAAATCTGCTACTTGTAAACTTCATGGAGTGTCCCCTAGTCAAGTGTTTCCCAACCTTTTAAAATGCAAGGCACACCTACATTAACCAAAATGTTGTATGGCACACCAACCTTCAATTGTAGGCAAAGCAGACATGGCGAGGACTCATATGGTCCTTCATTGCTGCTGCTCCAACATTAGAGTGAAACACATCCAGTGCTCAGTGCATGCACTCCCTGTCTCACTTACCATGGGGATAAGAGGATGGAAACCCTGCTTGCTGCCCATTAATTACGATGCCTCTGATCTCATGCTGTAGCTAGGAAGATGAAGCATGCATGATTACACATCTTCTCAGAAAGGAGCTCCTACATGTTTAAGAGCTATTGCTGGTGACTGTTTTCACTGTAAGATAATAAGAGCAAAGGTCAAGTATGCTGGTCTGGATCTGAACATCAAATGGTGAAGACTTTTCTGTGGCACATTTAATTAAATCTAAAAGCACACCAATTTGCCATGATACACTGATAGGGAAACAGTGCCCTGGTCTTTGTATTTTCTGAAAGAGTAAATAACCGATTCATTTACGTGTTCTAGTCCTCTCATGATTTTATAGACTTCTATCAAATCCCCTCAGCCGTCTCTTCTCCAAGCTGAACAGCCCTAACCTCTTCAGCCTTTCCTCATAGGGGAGCTGTTCCATCCTCTTTATCATTTTGGTTGCCTTTCTCTGTACCTTTTCCAATGCAATTATATCTTTTTTTGAGATATGGTGTCTCTAGGCATGGTCTCACCATATAGCGAAACAGAGGTGTTTTGATATTCTCTGTTTTGTTCCACATTACCTTCCTAATAATTCTTAACATTCTGTTTTCTTTTTTCACTGTCAACTACACACTGGGCCAAGGATTGTAAAGTATTGTCCACTATGGCACCCAGATCTTTTTCCTGGGTGGTAACGCCTAATATGAAACCTAACATCATGTAACTACAGTGAAGGTTACTTTTCCCTATGTGCACCACTTTCCCACATTAAATTTCATTTGCCATTTGTATGCCCAGTTTTCTAGGTTCACAAGGTCCTCTTGCAATTTTTCACAATGAGCTTGTGATTTAACGACTCAGAATAATTTTGTGTCATATGCAAATTTGATCACCTCACTGATCGTGTTCCTTTCCAGATCATTTATAAATATATTGAAAAGCACCGGTCCAAGCAGAGATCCCTGAGGCACTCCTCTGCCCACTCCCCTACACTAGGAAAATTGACCATTTAATCCTACTCTCTGTTTCCTGTCTTTTAACCAGTTTGTAATCCATGAAAGGACATCGCCTCCTATCCCATAACTTTTACATTTTCTTAGAAGTCTCTCATGGGGGACTTTATCAAATACCTTTTGAAAATCCAAGTACACTACATCTACAGGTTCACCTTTATCTACATGTAACCCTACCCTGGTGTGCCTGCCCAGTATAAAAGAATGTGTTTTGCTCTTTGGCCTGGAACATTATTAGGCTAAGCTTGAACCCAGTCTCTTACTTCCAGGGCCTGGATTCTTTGTTGAGTGGGGGGGGGGGGGGGGGGGGCAGGGATGACTTCCAAGGTCCTGAGAACTGAGGTTGACTCTTTGATGTCTATGTATTAGCCCTGTACATTGCAACGTGTGCTGAATGTGCCAAATAAAACCACTGGAGGCCCCTGAGTTAGTGTCCAAAAACAAAGTCTTTACTGTTGATAATTGGTGAAGAATGGCACAACAACTGAATCCACAGCACCACAGAGACTTTTACTTTTACAGTCTGTGCAGTCTTCAGTCTACGCAGTAGAGGTGTGAATCGTGTAATCGATCGTCTTAACGATCAATTTTGGCTGGGGAGGAGGGAAATCTGATCGTCGAGTTTTTTTTTTTTCTAAAAATCGTTAAAAATCGTAAATCGGGGGAGGGTGGGAAAACCGGCACACCAAAAAAACCCTAAAACCCACCCGAACCTTTTTAAAACAAATCCCCCACCCTCCAAAATGTTTTAAATTACCTGGGGTCCAGTGGGGGGGTCCCGACGCGATCTCCTCCCGCTCTCTGGCCACCGCTGCGTTGAGAAATGGTGCCGGTGGCCCTTTGCCCTTATCATGTGACAGGGCAAAGGTAGCACCGGCGCCATTTTGTTTCCTGGCTCCCGACGTCACGCGTGCGGGAGATCGCCCCTGGATCCCCGCTGGACCCCCAGGGACTTTTGGCCAGCTTGGGGGGGGGGCCTCCTGACCCCCACAAGACTTGCCAAAAGTCCAGCGGGGGTTCGGGAGCGACCTCCTGCAAGCGAGCCGTATTGCCAATCTTCAAAATGGCGCCGGCGCTACCTTTGCCCTCACTATGTCATACGGGCGCCCGTATGACATAGTATTTATTTATTTTATTTAAAAACTTTTTTATACCGGAGATCATGTACAAATACATATAGCTTCGGTTTACAGAGAACCAACAATTGGAAATTAAAGCAAACAATATGAACAAAATTGAACAGAATAGAACCAGAAATGGCATTGAACATGGATTACATGTGGGGATTACGAGGAATTGCAAAAGGCAAACATGAGAATAAAAAACATGGATTATATGATAAGGAGGAGTAAGGAGAACTACGAGCAGTTAAACACATCCGAATCTAAGTACTATAATGTAGGGTCAAGTAAAAGGTCAGGTAAAAAGGACTTTAAGTAAATGCTCTTGTGAAGAGCCAGGTCTTCAGTTTTTTTTTGAACGTCCGCAGGCAGGGTTCCATGCGGAGTTCTGAAGGAAGATTGTTCCATTGTATGGGTCCAGCAATTGAGAATGCTCGTTTCTTGAGAGCTGACTTAGCGGGGGGAACCTGAAGGGTGCCTAGGTATGTTGTTCTGATTGGTCTGGAGGCTGAGTGATATTGAAGAGGGTAGGATAGTTCGAGCGAGGTTAATGAGTGAATAGTTTTGTGGATCATGGTTAGCACTTTATACTGAATTCTGAATTTAATAGGTAGCCAATGTAAGTACATAAGAATGGGGGTGATGTGTTCTCCTCTTCTGGTATTGGTTAAGTGAGGGCAAAGGTAGCGCCGGCGCCATTTTGAAGATTGGCAATACGGCTCGCGTGCAGGAGGTCGCTCCCGGACCCCCGCTGGACTTTTGGCAAGTTTTGTGGGGGTCAGGAGGCCCCCCCCAAGCTGGCCAAAAGTCCCTGGGGGTCCAGCGGGGGTCCGGGGGCGATCTCCCGCACGCGTGACGTCAGGAGCCAGGAAACAAAATGGCGCCGGCGCTACCTTTGCCCTGTCACATGATAAGGGCAAAGGGCCACCGGCGCCATTTCTCAATGCAGCGGTGGCCAGAGAGCGGGAGGAGATTGCGTCGGGACCCCCCCACTGGACCCCAGGTAATTTAAAACATTTTGGAGGGGGTTCGAGAGGGTGGGGGATTTGTTTTAAAGGTTCGGGTGGGTTTTAGGGTTTTTTTGGTGTGCCGGTTTTCCCGCACCCTATTTAACGATACAATACAAATGCCCCTGACGATAAATCGGGGGCATTTGTATTGTATCGCGTATCTAACGATTTTGGACGATTTTAAAATTATCTGACGATAATTTTAATCATTCAAAAACGATTCACATCCCTACTATGCAGTCCTCAGTCTGTGCAGGAATCTCTGGCACCAGAACCAGGGAAGCTTCTACCCTCCAGGGCTTGGAAAACTAGTCCGCAGGTGTTCAGGGTATCCCTTAGATGAGCAGGATACCCCTTCAAAGCTCACAAAAATATAATGTTACTGTCTGCACAGAGAGCTAAATTATCTCTCTCCCTTAGGTAGTGGAAACACCGGATGAGTGTCCCAAGTGATCTTAAAGTTCTCTATACTCAGTTAGTTGGTCTTCTGCATCGCTTTAGTTATGACACAGTCTCTTTATTTGTTCTTTATGGGTCCCTGATAGGAGGGATCCCCTTCAAGCAAGCAGCTCTCTTGCTTCAAACAGGAAGGAATGGCAGCCAATGCTTCCTCCTGGATCTTCAACTGGAGTTCCTCCTTGCTGCAGGTCACTGACACCTCCTTCCACGTGGAGGGTTTGGAGGGCAGGTCTTCATTAAACTGCCTAGTCCCAGACACAGGGTTCCCCATTCCCAGGCTCTCACAAGGCTCCTACCACTTAAAAGCTTAAACCCCAAAAATATCACCAGAGGGAAAATCTTAACCAGCCAGTGAGTGGACTGGATAAGGAAACCCCTGCCAACCCTGGTCAGGACCACCATGCAGGGTTTGCCTGGGTCCTCTGACTGGGCCTATAAAACAACTTAAGTAAAACTCCTCTACCTCTAGAAAACCTAAAGGGACTGCCTTTCGAGGTCTCTGTAGAGACCCTGCTATATAGCCTTTCCCAGGGGGGGGGGGGGGTGGCCATTCCGGCACCCGCAAAGGGAGGGGCTGTATTTGAATGGTCCCTCCCCCTTTCAACTATTCTTCACTGATCTAGGTGGACCAGGAAAATCTAGGACTTATTTGTAATGTGACTGTAGGGTCCGCTACACACGTTTATTAACCCCCTTCAAAAAAATGTAGCAGATTGATGAGATAAGACGTACCTTGTGTAAATCCATGCTGGCTGTGTCCCATTGAATTATGACTTTCCTTATGTTCTCTGATTTTGTTCTTTAGAATAGTTTCCATGATTTTTCCCAGCACTGAAGTTGGGCTCATCGATCTTTAGTTTCCTGGATCACCCCCTGGAGCCCATTTCAAAGATCGGGTTTACATTGGCCACCCTCCGATCTTCAGGCACAATGGATGATTTTAATGATAGGTTACATATTTTAACTAATAGATCTGAAATTTCATTTTTGAGTTCTTTTGGAACTCTAGTGTACATACTGTCTGAACCGTCTAAATTGTTACTTTTTAGTTTTTCAATCTGCCCTATTACATCTTCCATGTTCTCCGTGATCTGTTTCAGTTCATCTGAATCATCACCATTGAATATCCTCATTAATAAACACTGAAGCAAGGAATTCATTTACTCTTTCTGGGATTGCCTTATTTTCCCCAAGGGCACCTTTTACCCCTCCATCGTCTAATGGTCCAATTGACTCCCTCATAGTCTTCCTGTCTTGGATATATTTTTAAAAAGTTTTTATTATGCAATTTTGTCTCTAGGGCCATCTTCTTTTCAAATTCTTTCTTTGCCTGTCTTATCAATGTTTTATATCTAACTTGTTAATGCTTGTGTTTTTTCTTGTTTTCTTCAGATGAATCCTTTTTCCAATATTTGAAAGAAATTATTTTGTCTAAAATAACTTCTTTCACCTTATTTTTAAGTATGCCAGCAGTCATTCTGCCTTCCTTCCATCTTTTTTAAAGCATGGAATACTTCTGGCCTATGTTTCTGTGATGGCATTTTTAAATTATGATCATGCCTGTCATACATTCATCTTTTACTTTTAACCATTTTCCTTTGTTTATCAAGCTTCCCATTTTGAAAGTTTAATGCTAGAGCTGTAGATTTACATAATCTCCTCTCTCCAGTCATTACATCAAATTTGATCAAACTATGATCAGTGTTCCTGAGCAGCCCCATCCATTATCTTGTGCACCAAATCCTGTGTTTCATTAAGAATTAGAAGTAAAATGACTCCCCCTCTCTTGTCTGTTCCTGATCCCCACTGCACCATGAAATAGTCATTAATTCAATCTATAAACTTTACCTCATTAGCATGTCCTGATGTGACATTTACCCAGTTAATATTATTTGGGTAACTGAGTGGCTCAACGAGACCGAGTGAGGTAGGGCTTTCCTCAAAACTTCAGCTCATGTTGGGATTTGGTTTATACATCTGCACAATCTGTTGTTTTTTTTTGTCATACCATTTTTTCCATAACATTTTGGAGATTTTGCATGTGCTTGTTGCACAGTTGGGGGTGATATTGACCTACTTTTTGAATTGTTTTTATCTGCTATAGAAAAATGTCTTTAAAAATTATTTTGTTTATAGTATTGGACCGATTTACAATCCTTTGGGTTGTGTAGTGTATGATTTGAATGGCCTGGGCTTCCTCTGTCAGGAGATTGAGCACAAGTCCTGGCTTGCTGACCCCCATTAAGATCATTTATTCAGCTTCGCCTGTATTAGTTTGGCAGTGTTCTCTTTTCTTTTGCTTTAGCTCTAAAGTTATCCAGATAAATGCCTTTGAATATTGACCTCGGTGTGTGTAGATGACATTTTTAAAAGTACACGTGATCTATTACCCTACCTAGACACGTGCAGAAAACAGCAGATGCAAAGTATTTGGCACTTTTAGTTCCTACACTTTACATTAATGGGTAGAATTTTTAAAAAGGTGTGCACGAGGAAACTGAAGATCACGTGCATGGCTGGACTTACGCATGCCACGTGCATTTTAGAAAGGGCCCGGCTGCGTGCATAATTCCCGTTACATGCAGAAGTGCCGGGCCGAAGGAAAGGGGTGGGGAGGGGCAGGGCTGGAGGTGGACGGTACGCGGCCATTTGCCGCTGTACCGGGGAAGGGACTCATGGCGCACGCAAGTTGCTACTGCCCCAACGGAGCAGTAAGCAATTAAATAAAATTACAAAAAGGTAGGAGTTAGGGGGTGGAGAGGAGAGGGGAGGAGAGGGGAAGGGGAAAGGAGATTAGGGTAGGGGGTAAGGAAGTTCCCTCCGAGTCCGCTTCTTAATTGGAGCAGACTGGGAGGGAACTGGGGAAGTCTGGGATGCGTCGCCGCATGAGAATTGCATAAGTGGTCCTCTTCTTGTGCACACCACATGCACATGCACCCGTGGATTATAAAATCTACCCCTAATTGTTTTAGAGAGAAACTAGTGGAACTACTTTGAAAATGAACGTAAAGTTTGTGTGCTAAATGCTAGTCTGCTACCATGCAGGCTAAAATAACTTGCCTTGTTGTGTTCAGGACTTGATATAAATTTAGTTCTGACCTCTGCAATATTTCCCATTGATCTCACACAGCATATGTAAAAGGAATCCGATACACCCCAGGGAAATGCACTGATCATCTCACAGTGCTGCCAGGAGAATCCCATCAAAGCAAAGCTTGCACAGGGCAGGTTTCAGAGCTTCCCGTGGGAGAGGATGTGCCTGTGAACGAGGGCTTGGCAGGATTTCATTAAGTAACACTAGGAATATGACACTTACTTATTGACATTTTAATTCACGTTGTAGAGGTTAGCCATGTTTTGTTTCTTTTCATGTTTACTTTCTACACAAATTGATTCTGCTCGAAAAGGTAAAAATCGACTTTCCTCTCATATCATCTTCAGCTGCTGTCTCTCTCCAGACCACACACCCTGGTGGGGTTGGAGCTCAGGCTGCCCTGATGCTGGAGGCATGCGTGTGTTTAATAATCTTAGATTATCTGCACAAGGTTGTCTGCTTGGGTCAGTTTGTAATTTTTACCTGCACACTTTGCTCCAAGTTACCTCTTCCAGAAAGTGCCTGCAGATGTTTGTGCAGCTGAAGTTTGTACAGAAAATGATGCACATAGACTTGAAAAGGGAAGCTGCACGCATTATTTACCAATCTTGCTCCTAGCACGCCCTTGCAAGTCCCCTGCCTTCCCCCATTCAATGTGGCTAAGGTTATGGGCGTTGTAGGGGCACGCATGTACTGTGAGCTGCATTCAGGTAGGTTGTTTACCAAAATAAGTGCCAGTGTTGTGCTGAATAAAACAGAAACTTTATAAGTACAGGAGCTATCCTCATTTTAATTACTGTGCTGCCTTCTCCTTGGACATTCACTGCTTGCAAAGAGGATCCTATGGACATAGATTATATTCTTTCAGATTCCTAATGCAGAAATGTGATGTTTTTCTATTTCCAGATTCATTTGCCTGCAGATGTACAATTTATTCAAGATAGACTGAAGGGCGGGGACGTGACGGAAATAGGAATAACTTTTCTAAGGAAGATTGATGACAAAAAAACCAAAAAGAAATAAGTAAAAATGCATTAAAAGCAAAGCCTTGAAGAAATGTGTGTGAACATGAGTGACAATATTCTCATTGATTGCATTAAAGCTTTCAAGCGTTAAGCTCTGAACCCGTTAGAAATGATTGCTCTGCACGGCCTTACTTCTTTGCTGAGTTTAGTGCAATATATGGCATAGAGAAAACCTCTAGTGCACCTTTCCAGTGCCCCGTAAAACAGAAAATATTAATAAGACATTCCCTTTTCAGCGTGAGCTTAATCCCAGCCTGCAATCCCCATCCCCAAATATGCACCATTCCCAACTGCAGCTCTTCACACCCAGCTCACCCAAATTCACATCACTTCCACATTTTTATTGAAGTATGGAATTATTTATTTTGTTTTGTGATGTCTGGTCTTATTTACTACTACTCCTACTACTTAACATTTCTATAGCGCTCATGACATATGCAGCGCTGAATAAACATACAAAAAGACAGCCCCTGCTCAACAGAGCTTACAATCTAATAAGACAGACATACAGGACAAGAAACTTGGGGTATTTCATAAAGTGAGACATTGATTAAAAAGAAAAGAAAAGACAAGACATTTACTGTCTCTATTTAAGTTTAATATGATTTCTTTTATTTTTCATTCATTCATGAGCCCCCTTGAGGCAGCTTTTTGTAAAACCAAGCTTGTTGGGAGTTTGATTTGTTTGATTTAGATATTTTTTGGATCTGCTTAAGTGATTTGCCTTCTTACAAAGAAATGTTTTTGTTATCAGATTGAGTTTTGTTTTCTGTGATGGAGATCTTCCTGATTTCTAAGCTGTTTCTTGCACATCTCGAAATATCTCAGTATTTACAGTACCACAACTTTTCTATTAAAGATTGACATTGAACTTTTTTTTTTTTTGTTGTATTTGTGGATAGTTTTACTTATTTCTACCTCTTTCCTCTAAAGATCTAGGAGTTACATATAAAGCTTGAATGATTGTATCTGGCAGTATTCATTCAATCCTCGTGTGTAAGAGTTTCACAAGGGCGCACCTCTCTGTCTGCCATGATGATGCTTTACCTGTGGAAATGGGCTTTTAGAAAGTTGCCCACCCTATATGCAGGGAAATGTAACTGCATATTTTTATCCCATGTAGGGGGAGCTTTTCCTGGGGGCAGAGTTTTGGCTAGGTGCATAATTTTGAATTTTTAAAAGCCTTCACATAATTTTGGCAGAAAAAGTACCCTCAGAAATTAACAGGTACAGATGTGTGTGGGTTGTTTTCCTTAGGTAATTTTCAAAATGAAAATATGCACAGACTTTCACTTTGAAAATTAGTGCAGAGTCCACAGTTAAAAATTCCCTGCAGGCTTTATGCTTATATGGCCAGTCTTAAAATTACCCCACATAATCCAATAGTGTATTTATCTTTCTACTCATTTATTAGGAATGTGTAATTTTTTTAAACGAATGGGCATTCTGAAATGAATGGGATCCCATTTGTTTCTTCCGGGAGTCCCTGAAACAAAAGGAAGAGGGTCCCCCAAATTAAATCCTATTTGTTCCGCATTCATTTCTATGAGCAATTAAAGTCTATAGCAAATAGAAATCTATGGGGATAAGGTGACAGTTAGTAATTGTTACTAATTTCCAAGTTCACAGCCAGCCCATTTCAGTGTGTCATATGTGAGGCTGTAAGCTGTTCTCAAGGAGACCACAGCATAGGCACAACATATCACAATGATCCAACCTTTCACTGCCCTCCAGATCCAATAATGCTGATCAAGACTGAGAATGAGATGTACTGTGCATTTCCTCTGTAAACATTGTCTTGGGAGGATGCTATAACCTCCCATACCCCTAATACCACCATGAGGGTCTTGCAGCCACATGCCTATATGCCATACCCCTTATTCCCAAAAAGATAATCCACAGTCAGATGAAAAACAAGCAATGAATCTCTAGATCCTCTGCAAACTAGATAAACAAACAATAAGCATGTAAGGACTAAGACTTACATTGTTAGGCTACCATATTGCTAAAATTGAGGGTTAGCTATGTTCTCATAATTGCACCCTCCATCCATGCTCAAGATGTAATTTTTTTTAGAATTTTTTAAAATGCTATATCAGTCAGAATAGTGTCTGTTAGAAAACATGTGCCTTAAAAATCTGTGGTGTCTGCTTCTGAACTTGAGAAACCCCATATTCCACCATAGGAGACTTGCTGCTTCATGTCTGTGTGCCATAAATTTAATACTACCATAGGGGAAATGTAGCCATATGCCTACCTGCCAGACCCCTAATACCATCATAGGGGACTTGCTATCACATACCTACCTGCCATGCCCTAGAAAATCAAGAAATAAAAGAGCCTGAGTTCAGCCACAGAATATGGGGAAACCTCACAAAAACCCTCAGTAAGAAGGAAGAAATACAGACACAAGAGAAAAGATGCTGAGGAGAAACAATTGTTATTGGTTATTGCCAAGCGGTAGCAAAATAGGATCTATTTACTGTTGGATTCTTGCCAGGTACTTATGATCTGGATTGGCTACTGCTGAAAACAGGATGCTGGGCTTAATGGACCCATGATCTGGCCCAGTATGGCAATTTCTTATGTTATCATCAGAATATGGTAAAAGCTTCAGTAAGGAGATAGAACATGCAAAACACAAAAATCAAGAAATGCAACAACCTGAGTTCAGCTAGAGAATATTGAAAAATCTTTCTTAATAAAGCAAACCTCACAAATACTCTTAGTCACTCTGAGGAGAAATCATTTATATGTTTTCAATGTGATTAAAGTTTGAATTGGAAAGAAAATTTCAGAAGAAACCCATAATGCTACCAAGAAGCTAGATTAAGTTCAAGTAGGGAATGTAATAAAAGCTTTCTTAATAAAGCAAACCTCACAATACTAGAAAAGCCACACTGAGGAGAAACAATTTATGTGTTATAAATCTGCCATCCAACAGCTAGGTGAAGTTCAGGTAGGGAATGTAATAAAATCTTTCTAAATAAAGCAAACATCACAAATACTAAAAAGCCACACTGAGGAGAAACCATTTACATGTTATTAATGTGACTAAAGTTTAAATTGGCAAGCAAATTTCAATACAAACCCACAATTCCACCCAGCAGCTAGATCAAGCTCAAACAGGGAATGCATTAAAGGCTTATTTCAAGAAAAATTCTACTTATTAGTTTATTTTCTTGTATTGAATCTAACAATTGGTACATGTGCTTCAACAGAAGGACTGGCATCTCCTATGCCACTATGCCTTGCTGCTACACCCCTCATACTATACCTTAGGAGTCTTTGTGTCATGTGTCTTTTGAGTAGAGGAGTAGCCTAGTAGTTATAGTAGTGGACTATGGACCAGCATTTAAGTCCTGCAGTTTGTGGCCAAGTGGGCTGGCTTCACAATTTGCAAAGCCATATTGCATAGCTTTTAATTACAACTTTTTCATTTGTGTTAAGCCCTCATACATGGGGAGGGGGAGGGGGAGAGAGAGAGAGAGAGAGAGACTAACTCCCAAGACTTGCCAAAAGCCCCTGATGGTCCAGCGGGGGTCCGGGAGCGATCTCCTGCACTTGGGCCATTGTCTGCCAGTAATTAAAATGGTGTCGATAGCCTTTGCCCTTACTATGTCACAGGGGCTACTGATGCCATTGGTCAGCCCCTGTCACATGGTAGGAGCACAAGATGGCATGGGCCATCCAGTGCTCCTACCATGTGACAGGGTCCGGCCAATGGCACGGATACCCTGTCACATGGTAAGGGCAAAGGGCCATTGGCGCCATTTTGATTAGTGGCTGCCGATGGCCCAGGAGCAGGAGATCACTCCAAGGACCCCCACTGGACCACCAGGTACCTGTAAAAAGTTTTTTTGGGGGGGGTCGGGAGGGTGGGGAAAGCTAAGGGATTAGTTTTAAAGGGTCGGGGTGGGTTTAGGGATTATTTTTGTGTACCGTTTTTCCCGCCCTCCCCCAAAATGATGAGAACCCCCACGATCAATATCGTGGGGTTTTCCTATTGTTTTGGGGGAGCCCCCGATTTCTGACGATTTTGAAAATATCGTCTATATTTTCAATCATCCGAAGCCCAATTCACATCCCTATAAAACATGCCCCTTTTCATATCGCATGCGATATTTAGTGCATTTTGATAAATCCAGGCCTTACATTGTAAGCCCTCTGGGGATAGGGAAATGCCTACAGTACCTGAATGTAATCCACTTTGAAGCGCTGAAAAAAGTGCAAAAAGCGGAATATAAATCTAAATAAATACAGGATATAGCAGAAGTAGAACAGAGACTACAGAAACATCATTGGAACAACAGTCCGGTGAAACAATTTCAAAGTATCCTTTCTTGTGGATTGTGATTCAACTGTATCCTCTTTTTAATGAAGGTATCTTCCATGTATCTCATTTGTAGTTCACAAAGTATCTTCCTTGAAGACCAGCTCTACTGCAAGTGAGTCATTGTTTCATTGCAAGCACTGTATATATTTTGACAATGTTTTATGTCGACATCTGTACATGTTATAAATGCATAACACTACAGAGAGTTTAGGAGCGGTGTGAATGAGGAATGATTGACTAGGGCAATTGATAAATACATATGTGTGTTATTGTGACAATTTTATTTTTTGACTTATTTTTTGAATAGTTTTGATATTCTTTGCCATGGTGTAATAAAGCTTCCAACATTAAGCATTTTTCAGATCATTTAAAACATTAGTGGTGTTACTTACACTATTTTACCATTCTCTGACAGATATACCATTTTAGGTACCCACATATTTTTATTTTATTTAAAGCCTAGATGTACGCATGCATGTGTGGGCGGTGCGCACAAGGGGGGTACTTATGCAATTTCCGCACGGCAACGCATCCCAGCCTTCCCCAGTTCCCTCCCAGTCCGCTTCAATCAAGGCGCGGACTGGGAGGGAACTTCCCTATCCCCCTACCCTAACCTCCCTTCCCATTCCCCTCTCCTCTCCTCTCCTCTCCTCCCCACCCCCTAAACCCTTTTTCCTACCTTTTCTTTTTTTCAATCTTTTTGCAGAACCAACTTGTGTGTGCCAGCCGACTGCCTCTAGCCTCACCCCTCCCCACTCCTTTCCTTGTGCCCGGCACTTCTGCGCATAATGGAGGTTAGGCACCTGGGCAAGCCCCTTTGAAAATGTGTGCGGAGCACACAAGGCCCAGCCTTGCACATAACCCCCATTTTTTGCACGTGTGGCTCATTTAAAATTCATCCAATATTGCTAAAGACATTTTCTAAAAATGTTTTATCCTTGATTTTATATGTGTTGTCATTGCATATGTTATTTTATTGTTTTAATCTGCTTTATGTATATGCGATTTTACTGTTGTTATATTGATTTCTGTTTTATTTGGTTGGTTTTATTATTATTGTTTTGTATTTGATTTTATGTTTTATTATACATGTTTTAGGCCTTTTACAGACCTTTTGTACATCGCCTGGGTTTTGGGCAATTTATACTTTCTAAATAAAGATAAAGATAAATAAAGATTGTACAACCCTAATAAAATTTTTACTACTTTGAAATACATTTTTCAAATGAAAATAATTTTATTAAATTCCTTATAAAGCCTTCTGCTTGTGATTTTTCTTCTTCCCGACATAGGCCTATGTTTCACCTGATGAAAGACTTCATCAGGGGAACATTATGAAAAGCTCATGTAGGCATGTGAATACACACTGACTGGCAGGACAGAGAACCCTTTCATTTGTTGAATATATTTATGTCCTTTTATGTTCAAGAAATAACATGTTGAACTAAAATGCTTAAAATCAGATGAGTTTGCTTCTTCCCAATGAGTCCATCTTCCAAATGTAGTGTATCTTTTAATAACTGATAAAGTTCAAATGGTGTATTAGCCCCATGGCATTCCCCAATGCTATCCATTGCTCGTTGCCTTCACTCGGGGTAGTCAGAGATTGTAGCTAGTGCATGTTGCCTCTGTTAATTCAAACATACCAATATTTCACTTCTTACTAAAAACTGACTTGATTACTACTTAAAATTCTTGATTACTGCTCAAAATTCTGCCACCAGAATAATTACTGGGATGCCAATACATGAGCACATTTCACCTGGCTTAAAGAGTTTACTTTGGCTCCCTATTAAATGGAGGATTTCTTTTAAGATATTGATGCTAGTTTATAAACTAAGGTTTAAATGGTGTTGTTCCTCCTAAAATTATATTGTCCATTGCAAGCCTTAAAATCTTTTAGCCAAATGCTTCTGAATGTTCCTTCACCTGGGGTCGTTCACCTCGATGAGTCTCTGGAGAGACTTTTCTATGTCCAGGGCCCTGTTTTGTGGAACTCTCTCCCTCAAAGTTTAAAAGAAGGGTCCTCTCTGTTAAAATTTAGGACATTTCTAAAGACTTTTTCCCAGGACTTTTCACTTACAGGTGAATTGTGAATCCCCTGTGTGCGTAAAATCCGGGGATTACGAGTGCGATCGGGCCTTGCATGTGCCAAGCACATTTTAGAAGGGGCCCGGATGCACACGTAACTCCTGTTCTGCGCAGAAGTGCCAGGCCAAAGGAAAGGGGCAGCCCAGAAGGTAGGGAGGGGTGGGGCTGGAGGCGGCCGGAGAAGGGACAGACGATGCACTCAAGTTGCTACTGCTCCAATGGAGCAGTAAGCAACACACTAAAAAAAAAAAAAAAAAAAAGTTAGGGTAAAGGGTTTAGGGGGTGGGAAGGACAGAGGAAGAGGGAGGGAGTATGGGCAGGGGGGGAAGGAACTTGGAGAGGCCCGTTCTTGTTGCCGCGTGAAATTTGTTAAAGTCAACACCCCCTTGTGTGCGCCGCCCGAACATATGCGCGCAGATTTCAAAATCCAGCGCGCATGTGCAAGCGGCCTGCCAATTTCATAAAATGAGCATGCCGGTGCACTCATGTTATAAAATCGGCACGCCCATGGACGCAAGCGCACTTCTTTAATAACCTACCCCTTAACGTGTAGCCAGTAATGAGTAGATTTTTTTGATGCACACTGATGTGGAAGAGCACTTAATATGGACCAACTATGACTATGAATGCAGTCAGATTGAGATAGATATTTTTATTTATTTTGGGTGTCTTGTTTATGTTTTATTATTTATATTTTTATGAATGTTTTTTTTAAACCGCTTAGAAATTTTTGATTTGCGGTATACAAATTTTCAAATAAATAAATAAATAAAACATCTTTAACCCCATATATTCAGAATGTAGCTATAGACCTTAAGGAGACACTCCTATCCTGCATTTAGATGAGCCATTCACAGAAACCAATGTTATGTTTAAATCCCTCTCCTTACCTAAATACAAACATATCAAATGTTCTAAAAATATATTTCTCCATAAATTGTATAACTTTAGCTCCTGTACTAGAAATTTTTGTTGTTATCTTATCTTTCAAAAGCATGCATGTATTTTAAACTCCAGACACGTGATTTTGAAATACAGCATGTTTGCAGAAGAACCTGATGGCACACTAACAAATCCTGAACATCGGGGTTACAAAGCCTAAACAATTGGACTTTGCAACTTTATTGAAATGCCTTCTGTCATAGATATCCTAGTCACTGAATGTAAATATCTCTGTGCATCCCCATGCTTTATTCAAAACCTTTTCTATCCTGAATGTAACAGCCAGTATACACCTAAAATATGTATGATTGTCCTTATGTGAAAGATTTTATTTTGTCACTCCCTAGGATAAGGAACCATTTCAGAAGAATTTTTACTGACGGAGGGTTATCAAACCTGAATTGTTGAATTGTATAACTTTATTAGACCTCCTCCAGACATCCCTATATTGGTAAACCTAAATTTGTCATTCTTTTACATACACTTGCAAGATTACTAATAAAAGGCTTCCCACTCAATAGCCATATTGAGACCTTTAGGAACTACTGTTTGTCAGTTGTATATGTTTCTCTGTTCTTTAAGTCGTAAGGCAAGGGATATATTGCCACCTCTATCAAATTGCATCTGTTGAATAATAAAAAAAGTAGCTCCTCCTCTGTATGCCCTTGATCTAGCCAGTGTTGTACTAATGGAGCTTCTGTCTTCCTCTCTTCCTGGGTAATATCAAGCTAGGTGGAGAGAACATTGCCCAAATCTCATCTTGAAGTGAGTTTCCTCACTCCGAAGGCCATCAAATCTTCACAAGAGACCACTATTCTGTTCGTACGTGTCACATAGAATGTCAAAGTGGCCCCTAACCCCCTACACTCATACCTAAACCCCACCTCGAGTTACTAGCTGGGCCTACCATAGGGATACAAATACCAACCTAAGGGGATGACATTTCTCTCTCTCTCTTTCTCTCTCAAAATGGTCCACCCAATGGTCATATGCAGGAAATACAACAGGTCTGACACCAATCGCAAATTATGTTATCGCAATGTGCACTAACTTAGCTCTTCGCATAGGTAATTAGCGCAAATTGCGATAAACTGAATTTTTGCATAAACCACGCCTCTTTTGCAATCGCATGCGGTACTTACCACATTTTGATAAATCCAGGCCTCATAGCTGCTCATTTAATTTAATGTTTGTAATTTGAGAATAAAATTATTTTTTAATGTGAACATTGAATATTAGTGCTATATATATGTACGTATACTTTACTTTATATCCATTCTATTACAAGGCATCACATTTAATCATTAGGACCATCATAACACCCAAGCAGTTGCCACAAGTCAGCATTTTACTGCAAAAATGGGTCTTATATATGACCACTGCCTCAGAGCTCCTCTGTGCTTGTAAAATGCTTTCAGGAATTCAGATACTTTGGGGTAGATTTTATAACATGGACGCACCGATTTTATAACATGCATATGCATGTTTTAAAATCGGGTGGCTATGTGCACATGTGCATCCAGCCTTCCCCAGTTCCCTCCAAGTCCGCTCCAATTAAAAAACGGACTGGGAGGGAATTTTTCTAACCCCCTACTTAACCTTCCTTCTCCTTCCCCTATCTTCCACACCCCCTAAATCTAACCTACCTTGCTTGATTTTTTTATTTTTATTACTTGCTGCTCCTTGGGAGCAGATGTAATTTACACGCGCCGGCTAGCTGCCGGCATGTGCTGTCCTGGTCGGCCTCTGCCCTGCCCCATCCTGCCCCACCCAGACCCCGCCCCCGGCTCGCCCCTTTGGAAATTTGCATGGTGCGTGCAAAGCCCAGCCATGAGCATAAACCCCGGGATTTACACATGCAGGCCTTTTAAAATCCACCTCTATGTTTGTCTCTACCACCTCCAGGCTCTTCCATGCATCCACCACCCTCTCAGTAAAGAAATAATTCTCCTGAGTCTACCCCCTTTCAGCTTCATCTCATTACCCCTCATTGTAGATTCTCCTTTCCTTTGAAAGAGACTCGCCTCCTGTGCATGGAAACCTTTGAGGTATTATCATATCTCCCCATCTTGCTTTTCCTGTAGGTTATACATGTTTAGATTTTTGATTCTATCTCTGTATGCTTTAGAAAAAAGACCAGTGACCTTCTTATTAACCACCCTCTTGACCAACTCCATCCTTTTTAATATCCCATTGAAGATGCAGTCTCGAGAACGGTACTTAGTATTCCAAACAAAAGCTCTCCTGGGACATTTACATGAGCAACATCACATCCTTTTTTCTGCTAATCATTCCTCTCGCTATGCAGATAAGAATCTTTCTGGCTGTTGTCCTCACCTTATCTTCCTATTTAGCTACCTTAACATAATCTCATATGAACACCTCCAGATCTCACTTTTCTTTTGTACTTAGAAGTATTTAACCCCATTCTGTACCACTGTCTTGGGTTTTTGCAGCTCAAGTGCATGGCTCTGCATTTACTAGCATTAAATCATAGCTACCAGATTCTGGATCATTCCTTGAACTTCACTAGATCCCTCCTCATGTTTTCCATACATTCCTGGTTATCTACACAGTTGCAGATTTTGATGTTTGTTTAAAAAAGTCTTTTCTGATAATCCTTCCCCAATATCACTCATGAAATTGCTGTGAAAAATAAAAACGGTCCAGAGATCGATCCCTGTAGCACACTGCTAGTAACACGCCTCTCCATTTACCACTGTCCTTTATCGTCTCTCACACAACCAATTTCTAACTCAGACATTTTAGGACTTATAACAAGGGTGCTCAGTTTATTTCTAAGTTGTCTGTGTGGAACCATGTCAAAGGCATTACTGAAATCCAAGTACACTATACATACTGCTGTCCCCTGATCCAACTCTCTGGTCACCCAATGAAATTGATCAGATTTGTAAACACTGAAGCAAAGACATCATTTAATCTTTCCGCGAAGGCCTTATCTTCTCTAAGTGCCCCTTTAACCCCTCGATCATCTAATGGTCCAACTGACTCCCTCACAGGCTTTCTGCTTCGGATATATTTTAAAAAGTTTTTACTGTGAGTTTTTGCATCTACAGCCAACTTCTTTTCAAATTCTCTCTTAGCCTGTCTTATCAATGTCTTACATTTAACTTGGCAATGTTTATGCTTTATCCTATTTTCTTCTGTTGGATCCTTCTTCCAATTTTTGAATGAAGATCTTTTGGCTAAAATAGCTTCTTTCACCTCCCCTTTTAACCATGCCGGTAATCGTTTTGCCTTCTTTCCACCTTTCTTAATGTGTGGAATACATCTGGACTGTACTTCTAGAATGGTATTTTTTAACAATGACCACGCCTCTTGGACATTTTTTACTTTTGTAGCTGCTCCTTTCAGTTTTTTCTAACAATTTTTCTCATTTTCTCAAAGTTTCCCTTTTGAAAGTTTAGCACGAGAGCCTTGGATTTGCACACTGTTCCTTTTCCAGTCATTAAATCAAATTTGATCATATTATGATCACTATTGCCAAGCGGCCCCACCACCGTTACCTCTCTCACCAAGTCCTGTGCTCCACTGAGAATTAGATCTAAAATTGCTCCCTCTCTCGTCGGTTCCTGAACCAATTGCTCCATAAAGCTATCATTTATTCCATCCAGGAACGTTATCTAAGACATGAAACTGGAGGGCCAGCACAATACAAGGTCTTCTTCCTGACCAGCTACCTCCCCCTTAGGTTGAGCCCACAGGTTCTAGTGGATGGCAGGACTTAGATGGAAGTTCACTGGACCTCAGGGCTACAGGGCTCAGAAAGATACCCAGTGAGGCAGGGCAGTTTGTAGAATATTAGAAGGTGTCCACAGAAACCAAGGGCCAGAGTGCATGCCAAAGAACAAACAGCTAAGACATAACAAAGCTGAAATAGAAAATAGGAAAAGACAGGGATAAGACTATCAAGACAACAGAAGGCCAATACTAAGGCCAAACAAGCAGACACACAAACAAGGACCAAGAAGGCCACTAGATTAGGCCACACAAGGAACAATAGCAAAACTAAAAACCTAGACAAGGGCGAAGGGAAATAGAAACAACTGAGACAGGAACTAAGAACAAGTATACACAGAGCAAAGGCCTCCTAACAGAGAGGGCCAAATCTAAGACATGAAACTGGAGGGCCAGCACAAGGAACAAGGAGACTCCAAGATGAGGTGGGGAGCTATGAGTGAAGCAGGCTTTTAAGGCTTGGCAGTGCTTCTCCATGTGCCTTCGAGGCAAGCCTTCACAGCTCAGTCTATGGCCTACTAAGGGCTCCTGCAGGCAGGAAAGAGGTTTAAAATTATTTATATTTCTTTAAGGTAAGAGGCAAAGTAACACTAATTAATGTTTAAAAAAGCTGAAAATGTGAGTTTTATATTCAGCTTAGCATGACAATTGTTGGAAAGGGAAAAAAAGCAGTGAATAAAATTTGCTGTAACACATACATGGTGAGATATATTAGATTGTTACTTCAAATTGTTATCACTTTACTTGGGTGGAATTATAATAAATCAGGTATAAGTTCCAACATAAGAAAGCTTATAGAAAAATAAGTGTTGATAGAAATTCATATGCACATCACTAGTCCCATCACAGAAATAAAATTGGTGCCTTAGAAATTTTAGCTTTGAAAGTTAGAATAATTGAGTAATTTACCGATTTGATATTCACCAAGATTGGGGGTGAAATATAAAAATGGCAAATTCTTGTAAGCAAGCCATAGTACAGTTAAGAGAATAACCTGGAGCTACATGTAAGAACATGAGAGATTTAGAAAGAGAAATAGACTGCATCAGTTATAGAAGCTTCAAGATATGCATTTAACTGCAGTAACTCAGAAAGATAGAAAATAAGGGAATGAGAAAGATAAGATTTATAAGATAAGAAAGATAAGATAAGATTGATTCTCTTGTTTATATTACCGCTCATATTTATGTACCGTCACATTCATGCAAATAGGCTTATTTACTTACTCTGCTGCACTATCACTTTAATTGTGTTAAATGTAAATATTGCATTGTTTAACCTCTCCCCTCTTCCAGTTCCAAGTTAATTTTCCCTGTTATATTGTAACTTTCTCACACCTTTTAATTGATTCTCTGTATTTAAAGTTCAAATTTGTATTGGAAATATTTATTACGTTACGCTATACTTTGCACACATTGTTATTTGTAAACCGGGTTGATGTGATCCCTATCATGAAACTCGGTATAACAAAAATAATAAATAAATAAATAAATAAATAAATAAATAAATAAAGATTTATAAGAACATAAGAATTGCCATTCTATAGGGAGATATCCCATGTTTTACCACTGAAAGCACCAATATGAATCATAATAGCCAAAGAAGTATGCAAACAAATACTGGAGCCGATGCAATATGGTGCGCTGAGCGGAGCGCACTGTTAACATGCCGTTGGATGCTAGTAAAATAGGCGCTAATCGATCCCCTAATGCAATAAGGGGATTAGTGCCTATTTAACGCACATCTAATGCAGAGTGAATGCAATAGCGCTCTTCACATGCACTTTACTTGGGGATTTGTATCCTCCACCCCATGCCGAATTGGACTATTTCGTTGAAATTTTCCAATTCAGCAAAAATGATTGCACATCCCTACTTGACAGCACCAGGAGCAACAAACAAAGCAAGGCACAGGGTGAGTTGTGCCGGCCATGGGTTGCTGCGGCCGGTGTGTATAACAGTACCCCCCTTCTAGGCCCCTGCCCAGGAGGTTTGGGTTTTTGAGGATGGGTGGCGTGGAACTGCTTGATGAGGTCCTTGTCTAACATGTTGGAGGCTGGCTCCCAATTATTTTCCTCTGGGCCGAAGCCTTCCCATGCGAGCAAGTATTCCCATCTTCGTCCACGCTTCCACATATCCAAAATGTCATGTACTTGATATGCCACATCCACCTCCAATGAGAGTGGCTATGGCTCTGGTGGCTTCCTTGAAGGCCAGGACAGTACTAGGGGTTTCAGCAAGAAAATGTGGAAAGAGTTATGGATCTTTAGCGAGGGTGGTAAGCGGAGCTTGTAATTGACTGGGCCCAGGCAGCAGAGCACTGGGAAGGGTCTGATGTACCGTGGTGCGAAGCATGCTGAGGGGAGCTTGAGGTGGATATACTGGGTGCTGAGCCACACCTTGTCGCCTGGTTTGAACTGAGGGCTTGCTTGGCAATGAGCGTCAGAGAATTTTTTGGCTCCTTGGGCTGCTTTAAGCAGTAACTGCTGTGTAAGGTCCCAGAGCCGATGCAGCTCCTGGGTAGTCAATTAAGCCACTGGAGATGGTACTGACAGTCTACAGTTGACAGCTACTTCCTCTGCTACCACTACTTCTATCTGGAAGGGTGAGGAACCGGTGGCTGATGATGGATGCGAGTTAAGGGAGAGTTCCACCCAAGGGAATAGCTCTGCCCAGTCATTTAGCCTGGTGTTCATGTAAGTGCAAATAAATTTCTTGAGGGTCCTATTGGTCCTCTCTGCTTGCCCATTGGCCAGGGGGTGGTAAGCGGAGGCAAAGTCTAGGGAGACATTGAATTTTTTGCAGAGAGACCTCCAGTAGCGGGCAGTAAACTGGATTCTGTGATCGGACAGAATGTGCTTAGGCAGTCCATGGAACCAGAAAACATGGCGGACAAAGAACTGGGCCAGTTGAAGGGCCAATGGAAGGCCAGGCAGGGCAATGAAGTGGGCCACTTTAGAAAACCGATCCACTATGACTCAGATGGTGATGTTGCCGCCGGAGGGTGGGAGGTCGACAATGAAATCGGTTGCTATGTGGATCCAAAGCTTGCTAGGGATAGGTAAAGGTTGTAATAATCCCCAGGGATGTCCCACCGGAGGTTTGTGGCAGGCGCAGGTAGGGCAGGACTCCACATAGGCCTGTACTTCCTTCTTCATGTTTGTCCACCAGTATAAACACTGGAGGGTGGGAAGAGTACTGGACTGCCCGGGATGCCCCGCAATGAGGGAGTCGTGGGCCCAAAGTAATACCTTCTTGAGTAGCCTGCGCGGGACCACAGTCTTCCCAGGCAAGACCGGGAAGGTGGCGGCCAGCATGACCTTGGCGGGGTTGATTATGTGTCACAGTGGGTCAAGTGCATTCTCTGGATTGAAGGATCTAGAAAGGGCGTCAGCCCAGAGATTCTTGTTGGTAGGCCGGTAGTGCAGCAGGAAGTCAAACCATTTGAAGAAAAGAGCCCAGCGAGCCTGGCGATGGTTCAAGCATTGTGGTCGATGCAGATACTTGAGATTCTTGTAGTCAGTGTACATGGTGATTTGAGCAAGGAGCAAAGGTCAAGTCCAATCCGAGGTCGTGATGCCTTTGAGGAGAGAGTGAAGCAGGCACCGTGGAGTGGGGGCGCTGCAGCAGTCCCCGGGCAGCTTGAGTGCTGAAGTAGTCTCCGTGAAGTAGGAGTGTTGCGTCCGTCGGTCTTCGACAGTTTCGCCCCGCCTACCTCTCTCTGATTGTGGCTCCTCCCGCTCACCTTGGACTGGTGGCTGCCGCGGCGTCTGCTTGCCGTTCTCTCCGGCGTCCCCGGACTGGCTTTGGTGCTGCTTCTCGCCATGCTCCTCCAAGTTACCTCTAGAGCACGCGCGCAGATGCTGCCCTCATCTTTAACCTGATATTGGCGCGAATCTCAGGGGCATCCCCCTGTTCTGACATCACAGGTTCCGGGTATATCTGCCTACTGCATTTGCTAGCTCGTTGAGTTAGCAACGGATTTCGTACAGATGGGATTTGCTCTTCATTCCCAAGCTACTCTGCCACTCCAGCGTTATCTGGAACACTTACTACCCTCCGGGGTCTCTAATGGGGTACCCGCTCCTCGGGGGCCTCTTTGCTTCTTTTCAAGTGCTATCAGGAAACCGGTACTCGCTCCTCGAGGGCCCATGTTCCCTGTGTTGCTGCCTGCAACCTCTACCCTTTTACTTGAAAGAACTGACTTACAGTTACCATCAGTGAGTACAGAAACTATCTTTCTCCACAGTACTGCTTCACTGGAATCAGGTACTTGCTGCTTGAGGGCCTGCTCTCTGCTCCGGTGCCAGACCTCTCGTCTAGTGGAATCTCTGCTACTGCTAAGTGAGTACAACGCTACCGAGTCTTTCTCTGCTCTAAGGGATCAGGTACTCGCTCCTCGAGGGCCTGTTCTCCCTGTCGGAGCTCCTCCTAATTCTACATTGAGACTCTGAATGCTATTTCTATTGTGTGCTCATATCTCTCAGTCTCTTTCAACTACAGCACTGCCCTGCAGAGGATTCGCTGTTCCAGCGTTCTGTGAGAGATGCACCCAGCCGGGCTCTACAACTACTACTCACTACTGCCACCTCTGGTGGTCACTCAAACTGTTTAATAAAAGATTCAAATCTGTGTTTGTGTGTCCAGAGTCTAGCCTGCCACCGTGGTCCCTCATGGGACTGCCCCCCATGGGCGTGGCCAGCTGCCACAGTGTCCAAGGATCCACCCAATCACCATTAACCATAACAAGGAGCATTGTTGCAGGATCTCGTGATATAGATGAAATGAGGCAGGCCCCGTGGAGCAGGAGCGCAGAAGCAGGATCCTGTGGAGTAGAGCACTGAGGCAGGCTGCGTGGAGCAGGAGCGCTGTAGCAGGACATCACAGAACAGAAGCACTGAGTCAGGCTCCGTGGATTGGGAACGCTGCAGCAGGGTCTCGTGATGTGGAAGCGCTGAGGCAGGGCCCCGTGGAGCAGGAGCACGGAGCAGGATCCCATGGAGTAGGAGCAAAGAAGCAGGATTTCTGTTTGAGCGGAAAGCTGAAGCAAGAACCTGTAGAGGCAGGAACAGCAGGTCAGAAATGCTGGCAGAACCACCGAAACAGGAACCAGGGAACTCATTGCCAAGTCAGTTGGTGGGAGAGAGAGGCCATCCTTAAATATTCTGGGGATCTGATATCATCAACTGGGGACAGCCCTGAGGTTCCTGCCATTGGGCCTTTAAGGTAAATCTGTTGTTTTTATTTTGAAACAGTAAGGAGCAACACACAAGATGGGCATATGACACATAGGGGCGGATTTTCAGAGCCCTGCTCGCGTAAATCCGCCAAAACCGGGCGGATTTACGCGAGCAGGGCCCTGCGCGCCGGTGAGCCTATTTACATAGGCTCACCGGCGCGCGCAGAACCCGGGACTCGCGTAAGTCCCGGGGTTTTCGGAGAGTGGGCGTGTCGGGAGGCGTGTCGGGGGGGGGGGGCGGGAGCGCGCGGCGTTGCGGGGGCGTGTCGGCAGCGTTTTGGGGGCGGGTACGGGGGCGTGGCTACGGCCCGGGGGCGTGGCCGCGCCCTCCGTACCCGCCCCCAGGTCGCGGCCCGGCGCGCAGCAGGCCCGCTGGCGCGCGGGGATTTACGTCTCCCTCCGGGAGGCGTAAATCCCCCGACAAAGGTAAGGGGGGGGGTGTAGACAGGGCCGGGTGGGTGGGTTAGGTAGGGGAAGGGAGGGTAAGGTGAGGGGAGGGCAAAGGAAAGTTCCCTCGAGGCCGCTCCGATTTCGGAGCGGCCTTGGAGGGAACGGGGGGAGGCAGCGCGGCTCGGCGCGCGCAGGCTATACAAAATCGATAGCCTTGCGCGCGCCGATCCAGGATTTTAGTGGATACGCGCGGCTCCGCGCGTATCTACTAAAATCCAGCGTACTTTTGTTTGCGCCTGGAGCGCAAACAAAAGTAGGCTGTTCGCGCTCGTCTGAAAATCTACCCCATAATGTGTAATTTTACGCATCATATTAACTTTAGACCTTATGAACCAACAAATCTCCTTTGTTTCCCCCTCCCCCCCCCTGCACTGAAGGGGACCTAAGAACCAAACATAACAGATCATCTAGAGTAATAAACAGAGAAAACCACCATGGGAACCATAGTGCAAATATAGTTCAAACATCAATACAATCGAGAAAGAGACTCTTCGAGTCCTGTGGTAAGGTTAAGATGAACGGCATCCAAATGGCAATGATAGCCCTCCTGGTCCGGATCATCAAGTGACTTGAAGCCAAAGATTCCATCGTCAGCAAATGAATAATGGAGAAACGCCAGCGTGACATAGAAGGCCCTTCCGGTTTCCGCCAGATCACTATATGCATCACCTTGCACTTATCCACATTAAATTTCATCTGCCATTTTGATGCCCAATCTTCCAGTCTCACAAGGTCTTCCTGCAATTTATCACAATCTGCTTGTGATTTAACTACTCTGAACAATTTTGTATCATCTGCAAATCTGATTATCTCACTCGTCGTATTTCTTTCCAGATCATTTATAAATATATTGAAAGTAAGGGTCCCAATACAGATCCCTGAGGCACTCCACTGCCCACTCCCTTCCACTGAGAAAATTGTCCATTTAATCCTACTCTCTGTTTCCTGTCTTTTAGCCAGTTTGCAATCCACGAAAGGACATCGCCACTTATCCCATGACTTTTTACTTTTTCTAGAAGCCTCTCATGAGTGTAAATAACCGATTCACATCTACTCATTCAAGACCTCTCATGATTTTAAAGAACTCTATCATATCCCCCCTCAGCCGTCTTTTCTCCAAGCTGAATGGCCCTAACCTCTTCAGCCTTTCCTCATAGGGGAGTTGTTCCATCCCCTTTATCATTTTGGTCGCCCTTCTCTGTACCTTCTCCATCGCAACTATATCTTTTTTGAGATGTGGTGACCAGAATTGTACACAGTATTCAAGGTGCGCCACCAGGGATCCTCTATGTGGTCTGTACACCGCCGCCAGAACCTCTCTCCACCACACAGCAGGGACGCCGCTATCCTCGGTCCTGTTTCCATTCCTGGGCCCTTCCTAGGTGCCGGTATGTGCCTCTTCAGTTTATTTAAAGGGTCAGCGGTGGGAAAAGCCTGCGGCCACACCGGAAGCCAGCCTCAGCTGGTTTCCTGCTTCTGCCCTATAAAAGGGTTCACTTCCAGTTCCTCGAGGCCTTTGTTAGGGATGTGCATCAGGGACGGATACGTTCAATTCAATATTTTTATTCGTCAGGACCCAAATCCGTTACATCCATTTTCGGGGGACCCCGATTCATTCATTAGTTACATATGGTATTCGTTTCCCATTAAAGTTAAAAAAAAACCCATTCCAACCCTTTAAATTTAATTAACAACAACCCCCCACCCTCCTGACCCCCCCAAGACTTGCCAATAGACCCTGGTGGTCCAGCAGGGGTCCTGGAGCATTCTCCTGTGCTCGGGCCGTCAGCTGCCGGTATTCAAACTGGCGCCGATAGCCTTTGCCCTTACTATGTCACAGGGGCTACTGGTGCCATTTGTCGGCCCCTGTCACATGGTAGGACAATGGACAGCCGGTGCCATCTTGTGCTCCTACCATGTGACAGGGGCCGACCAACGGCACCGGTAGCCACTGTGACATAGTAAGGGCAAAGGCTATCAGCGCCATTTTGAATACTGGCAGCCGACGGCCCGAGTGCAAGAGATCGCTGCAGGATCCCCGCTGGACCACCAGGGACTTTTGGCAAGTCTTGGGGGGGGGTCAGGAGGGTGTGGGTTTTATTCATTAATGATACGTTGCATTTGTGGGGATTCGCCATACATTTCGGAACCCCACGAATGCAACGAATAGGGACCAATATGTTGCGGATTGCTCATTCATTCAAAACAAATGCACATCTGTAGCCTTTGTATCAGATCCCATGGTTGTCCATGTTCTTCTTCACCAGTCAAGGTCCTCCTTGTTCTTCTAGTGTTGTGATGTCTCTTCATTCCATATCTTTGATGTTCCTGGTGTTGTCCCTCATCGGAGCTCCTTCGTTGCCTTTTCCTAGTTTCAGATGTCCTGACGTTTGGTTGGGTCCACTTCCGCTGCTTGTCTCACTCCCGCGTTGTCCATGACCAGCCTTCCCAGGATGTGTAGGGCTCCCTGAGGGACACGGTGGTCGGTGATCAGCACATGGGGGGCTGTGTACGGCCCCCTGAGGGACAGTGCCCACCTGTACCTTCCAAGTTCCAAGTCCTCATATGAGTCTTCCAAGTTCCATGAGTCTTTGTCCAAGTCTTCCAAGTTCCTGTCTTTGCTTCTTCCTGCCCTCAGCCTCCATCTAGCCTCACACACTCGTCGTTCCTAAGTGTTTGGTCCGGAAGGGCTACCGAGTGGCCGGAGGGCTACTTCTGAGATCAGCATTGCGTTACTGGGTCTCATTGGTGCGTGTAGGTCCAGCAGAGGGCTGATCCTGCCTTATTCCTGTTCCGAAGTTCCTTGCCTTAGTTCTAGTCCTGCCTTGTTCCTGTTCTGCCCATGCTTGCATGCTCTCACCTCTAACGGTGTGCCTTGGGTCTCCTCCCTGAGTTGTGCCATGGTTCAGGGGATCACGGTCTCCCATGAGCTAGCGGCTGCAGCTCCTTGCTCTCAACACCAGCCATAGGCCGCATTCGCCACAGTTTAATTTAGTTTAATTAATCTGATATACAACAACTGTGTTAGGAACCCTTCTGTAGCGGTGCTACGGGAGGCTCCTTACCTCTTCCTGGAGGCCGCTCCAAGCCAGGGTCTCACCTGTGAACTGTCCAGGATTTGCTCCAGGGCCCAGGAGGCCTCGATGTCCTTGGGGCCTGCCTGTGGCTGCTTGTGTTTGCATGGACTTCCTGGTGTGAGCCACGCCCTTCCCCGAGGGGCCGGCCCACAGCACTTCTTCATAAGTTATAGGGCCAGCTAGGTGTGGGCCTTCCAAACTCCTCCCAGGGAGTTGCCGGTCTGCAGCCCTATAAAAGGACTTCAAATTCAGTCTGTCTTTGCCTTGCATCATCGTGACTTCCCTCTGGAGGCTCCTGCCTGCCAGAGCCTTGTAAGGTCTTCCGTTCTTCGTGGAGCTCCTCGTCTCGTCTGCTTTTATACTATGTCTTGATGTCTTGCCTGAGGTCCCTAACCATGTCCTGATGTTCCGCCATGATCTTCCTTATCCTGATGTGTCTGCCTGCCAGGATGTTCTTCCCTGCATCTTTGTCTGATGCTCCTGAGCCTTCTGGTCCTGGAGAGCCGTGGTTCCTGGATGGTGTATGCCCGAGACCAATCCGAGGTGGGATTGGTCCCTGCACTCCGGAGCCTCCGTTCCCGCCAGCCATAGAGGGAGCTTCGGGTGACACCGGCTTCATCATTGGAGTTCCTCTTTGCCCGGACCTTTCCTGCGCTGTCCTGTTCTCCTTGTGGTCTGTGACCAGCCTGCAAGGGCTGTGTAGGGCGCGCAGTGGGACAGGGTGGTCCGCTACTCAGTCCCGTGGGTGGCTTGAGTAGGGCGCCCTGAGAGACAGTGCCAATGTCCATGCCTTGTGTCTTGCCTGTTTGGATGTCAAGTTCCTCGTCATGCCCGTGATGTCGATGCATCAACCCAGTTGTTGTCATGTTCCTTGCCCGGATGCCGATGCATCAACCCAGCTGTTGTCAAGTGTCTTCATCAAGGATGCCGTCGCATCAACCCAGTCTCGTCTGAGATGCCCCCATATTCTTCATAGTCCTGTCTACATGTCAAGGCCTCCGTCTGCCCTCAACCTCAGGCCAGGCCTGCTGCTCCATGCTGTTCGCAGCAGGTCCAAAAGGGCTCGGAATGGTCGGAGGACCATTCAACTTCCAATATCCTTGGATGTTGGCCTTGGGAGCTTGCAGACCTGGCAGAGGTTCAGCTCGTCAGCCATGCGGAGCCACCATCAACCCTCGGCTCAGCCCTGAAGGTCTGGGCCCGGGCTGAGGCCCAAGGGCGCACTAAGCCGCCCCTTACGTTACAAACTGCTTGTCATATCAAAGTGGTGTACAAATAAATCACAATTGGTAAGCAATTGGGATGTGAATCGTTTATCTGACGATTGAAAATATCTTTGCGAAAATGCTGCAAAAATACATAGTAACCATAATTCTTTGTTTGGAGAGAGATATAAAGGCTTTAACCTAGGTTACATACATTAAAGTTCCTGGTAATTACACATTCATCTGTCTGGGCTGTAAGCTCTACTAAATCTGTGAATGCACATGTAAGGAATCAGGTAGGCGAGAATAAGGTAAAAGTAAAATAATATGTTTATTGATATACAATCTTAACAATTCTAAGTATCTAAGAACTAAAATATACAGTTCTAAACATTAAAATATACAGTTCTAAGCATATACATCTGTATTCGTGCACAGTATTTCGGCCAATACTCACTACACCCTTTTCATCATCAGCCTGGCAAGGAGAGAGCGCATCACAGGCGAAAAAAGGGGTCTTCACTTTGTACGTCTACAAAGGACAAACATCACTTTGCATGTCAGCAAAGGAAAAGCATCACTTTGCATGTCAGCAAAGGAAAAGCATCACTTTGCATTTCTGCAAAGGAACTCTCTCAGTTTGTCAGTCACAGCTATCTGTCTTTTATAGCCTAATGTAAACAAGTGTGTGCGTGCCGAAGTAATCTGTGTTTATGTTAGGATAGGATTACTCACTTATCTGTTTATGTTCTCAGAATCAGACCTCGGCCAGCAGTACCAGCCTAAACCATGCACTTCCAGACTCAGGTCAGCCTGTCTCTGTACGTGCATGTCAGTACTGTAAACATGCTGAGCTGATTCTGCAGTTTCCCTTACAGCACAGCTAAGAAACACTTGTTACATCAAACCCCAATCATATTTCATAAAATTAAAGGACAGACTCTTAGCAAATCAGAGCAACTAAATCAGAAGCAACAACCAATCAGAAGAAAGTCCTTGAGAAAGGTAGCAACCAATCATAATTCAACATTACAATCTTGTTACAACATGTTAGGTCATCAAATTAAAGTGTTCCAATATAGACATTTGTTGATGCTATTTGATTGGAACGAATTCAACAGGAAAATCCAATGTTGTTCCTTGAAATTCAAACCTGCTTGAATGTCTTCCCTATGGTGGTAACAAGTTACAATTTTGAAGATAAGTGAACTTTTATATTTATTCATTTATGTATTTATTTAAAAATATTTATATACCGCTTTTACAACTGAAGTTGGCCAAAATGGTTTACAAGTAAAGAAAAATCCATAAGAGTAAGCATAAAAAACAACATAGTAAAATAAAAAACATTTAAAAATCTAATTAGAATTTTTGGTCACAGGTTTTGCAGCACTATCCTAGAGGGTTTGCATCTGACCAGGAGTGGACTGTTCAGTTTTGCTTGTTGGGCATCATGAATGGACTAAAATCTACCCTCGGCTTGTCATCACTTTTGCTTCAAAAGAGTAGATTAATTGCTCTGCGCCTCATCCTACGCCATTAGTTGTCTGAGCTCCCTCCAACTCTTCGTGAATGGAGAAGTGCCATGCTCACTTTGTATCTACTGGAAAATAAGTCACTTGAGACGA
This sequence comes from Rhinatrema bivittatum, assembly GCF_901001135.1. Lineage (NCBI taxonomy): Eukaryota > Metazoa > Chordata > Amphibia > Gymnophiona > Rhinatrematidae > Rhinatrema > Rhinatrema bivittatum. Next base: position 315,004,265 of record NC_042617.1, read on the forward strand.
CGTCCCACAAGCAGCAGCTTCGATTTACAGCCTTATGGGATCCATTTATTAAAACATTGCCCTCCTCTTTGTTAGTGGATGTACCAACAATATCATCTTAATGCATAGATCTTCTGATTTGGGATGCGAGGTGAACACAGTAGTCCATCACATGTTCCCACTCATGCTCTTATCTCTGATAATTATCATTGATATTTACCTCTGCCACTTGGGTTTGAGTTTTAGTCTAGTCTCCAGTATCTACCTTCAGGATTATGGTGTCTTGGGGAGGGGGGAATTAAAGGGGAAGGGGGGAGGGGAGAGGGAAGGGTGTTATGGTTCTTGGGGGTATTATGTCTATGCCTTTAGGTACGATATTCACCTCTGCTGTTGTTCTGTTGTTGTGAACATTGTTATTGCTATGGCGATTTACTTATGTATATGATATGCTCCTTTGTAAAACCTCAATAAAAATGATTACAAACAAAAAAAAATCAAATTAGAGTTACAGGAGGAAGAGTTTAAAATACTGAATAGAAATGGTAAGGCTTGTATTCATATGAGTGATTGCTTGGGACTGAGTTCATTTGGTGAGTGACGAACTGAAAACAGTGGGGAGGAGTTTTCAATTTTTTTTTTTAAATTCTTTCAGGTTGGAAATCTGCCTTAGAGAATCTGGAATGGAGTTCCATAATAATGGACCAGTAACTGAGAACGCACGTTTCCGAGTTATATCAAGCCTTGCTAGACGGATTGCAGGAACTTCGAATAGGCATTTAGTTAGGGATCACAGGTGTCTGGTTGGTATACACGAAGAGAGGAGCACAGCCATATGGATGAATGGATATGTACAAGGTTGTGTATAATGGATGAAGTTTTATATTGAATTCTGAACTTAACAGGAAGCCAGTGGCGGGAGAATAGAACTGGTGAGATATGATCTTTCTTGGAAGTGCCTGTTAAGATACGAGCGGCAGTGTTTTGAATCGATTGCAAAAAGCAAAGAGCAAAATCAAGGGAGGCTGAAATAAAGTTGCATTTCAATAATCTAGACCACTGAATAACAAGGATTGGTGTTGTGGAGCGCTAGGAGAGCGATCCCACTCCTGGGTGATGTGTGTCCTTGGGCCACGGCTCGACCCCAGAGGCTCTGAAGAGGTGCCGCGGGAGGCGTGGCATGCCCGAGCATGGGCTGGACGAGAGCAGGGCTGGAGTGACATGGAAGACAGGCCCTCCTCCGGACCTGCACGCTTCGGAAGACCCAACAACGCAATGTTGGTCTTGTGAACAGTCCTCCGACCGTTCCTAGCCCTTTCGGACCTGCCGCAGGGTACGGCACGAAGCGGCAGGCCGGATGGAGGCCAGGACAGCGAAGACTGGAACATGGATTCAGACGAGACTCAGGAACGACGTAGACTCAGGCATAGACGTGGACTTCAGGAACGAGGTGCAGGATGCAAAGACGTGGACAGGCACAGACGTGGACTCAGGACGAAGTACTGGATGCACAGAGGTGGAGTCAGGAACGAGGGCTGAAGGAAGACATGGGCACTGTCCCTCAGGGTGCCCTACTCAGACCACCCGCGGGACTGAGTCGCGGACCACCCTGTGAGCGGGAGAGCACAGGGAAGAGCAGGTTGCTGCACTCCTGGCAGCTTCGAGGCAAGGATACGCTGCACTCCTGGCAGCTTCGAGGCAAGGATACGCTGCACTCCTGGCAGCTTCAAGGCAGGTTAAAGCATCAGGATCAGGAACAAGGATTAAGACAGACCTCGGTGCTGGAACAAGGACATCTGGAACAGCGGGGAACACGGATACTGGAACAGGAGACACACCTCAGGGCTGGAACATGGACATCTGAAACAGCAGGAACATCAGGACTGGAACACAAGTATTGGATCAAGAGACAGACCTTGGGACTGGAACGGCAAGCAGACATCAGGACTGGACGAGGAGCTCCGACAGGTAACAAGAAACACAGGACCTTGCAGAAGTGCTGGAACACGGACGACTTCCTGGAGCGAAGGATCTCAGGAGTGACCAACTCCTTGCGAAGGCAAAGACAGACTGAAAGCTGAGCCCTTTAGTAGGGCTGAGGTGGACAACGCCCAGGGAGGGGTCAGCAGGGGGCCACACCTGGCTGGCCCTAGAAGAGGAGCAGAGAGACGCGCGCTCGCGCCCTAGGGAGCTGGAGAAAAGAGCTGGAAGCTGGTGGCATCCTCAGCCACGTGGAAGGCCAGGGAAGCAGTGGAGCAGCCCTGGGCTGGAGCTGGGTGAAGGCAGGTCAGTGGAGCAGCTCCCAGCTGCAAGGACAGAAGCAGGAAGAAGCAGAGAGAGGTAAGACTGCAGGCAGAGTAGAGAGCTGTAGCAGGCTGCAGGCACTGGCAGGGACGGCTTCCCAGCCAGGCAAGGACCCAGGCTGTAGCAGGCACCAGCAGAGACGGCCTGCTGACTGAAGGGCCCGGGATCGCAGCAGCACGTCGGGAGAAGGCAGGAACAGAGGAGCCGGCCGCATGGGAACAGCTGCGGGGACAGCCCCAGCTGATTCAGGGAGAAAGCAAGCAGCAGCGTCAGCAGCCCGACTGGCTGTCTGTGAGAAGGTAAGAGCCTGCCCACGCTTCTTGCGGGCAGGAAAATAACAATTGGAACATAGTGCGAAAATCATCGGGGAAAAGAAAGGAGCACAGACATTTTAGTAAATGAATTTTGAAAAAAGGAGTTCTTTGCAACTATATGATGTGACATAGACAGTTCGGAGTAAAGAATAACCCTGAGATTTCGGACCTTGGATATTATGCGAATGAAGGTACCATATGCATTATTTAGAAAAATGTAAAAAAACCTGAGACTTTGAGACCATTGATTACAATTATTATATGCGTGATAAAGGAGGCAATCTCATGAACAATATTAATTTATTTTTTGATTTAAAAACACTTCTATTCCACAACTTCCTTAAATCAGTCCAGTGCGGATTAATATTGGTGCAATGAAGGTCTCTGTTTCCATCTGATTCTGGTTAGTGATTTCTAATGACTGATATACATTTTCCAAACCCTAGACTTTTTTCTACTTTCATTTTCCATCCCATGTCATTTTGGGCCTCTTTTCCTCTGATATATCTGAAAAATGTTTTGTTACCTCGCTTTACCTCTTTCGCAATTCTTTCTTCCATTTGACCTTTTGCTTTCCTGATTTCTTCATCTCCCTCACCTTCACCAGGTATTCTTCCCTCTTTCCTCTTTTTGGGATCCTTATACTTCTTGAACGCTGTTCTTTTTGCCTTTATTTTTTCAGCCACCTCCTTTGGGAGCCAGATTGGTTTCTTTTTCTTCTTACTCTTCTTTACTTTCCTAACATATAGACTTATTACCTTTGTATGAGCTCCCTTTAATCTGGCCCACTGTTGTTCCACCTCGCCCATTTTCTCCCAGTCCTCCAGTTCTTCATCCAGGTACGTTTCTATGTTGACAAAGTCTGTATTTTTGAAATTCAAAACCTGGGTCTTTGTGTGACCTCTTTATATTGTATTTTTGATTTATTTAATGTTAATTTTGGTTTAGTTCATTTGCTGAAGCAAAATAAACATTTAATTTAAAAAAAAATATATATATATATATATAGAACCAAGATGCTCCCTTGTCTCTGTTCCTCCTGCCCACTCAGCCCACATATACCCCTTCCATGGGGGGTCTTCTTAGAAGAAAGGAGCAACAGCAATCCCTAGTTATTCCTGACCCACTGGGTCCAGCTAGAAAATGGTGCCAGCTGGCTCTGAGACAGGTGGTGAGTGGTAGATATTCTGACCTACCTGATCTCTGAGCTGAATTCACCTGTGAGAGGCAGAAATTTCAATGAAAGCAGATGAACAATTCAAACGTTATTGAGGGGTCAGACAGACACACAGCCATGATGGTTTTATAAGCTTGTAGCCAATTAGGCAAAATAGTTTTTCTACAGATTGCAGAATGTTTAAAGTTATAATTTTACATTTTCATTTGGAAAATGGTGTTCATGAATATGAAACTGACATCTGAAACGCATTGACAGGAACTAATTCACTGCAGGTGCCTAAGGTAGCAATACACATTTGACAATTACCTGAAGCAGTGACATTTAAGAGCTCAGAGATTTCAGAAATTATGTAGAGAAAGAAGATATATTGCTTTTCATTATAATCCAGATTCCCCACAGGTGACCGGAAAGTCTAGAACAGCAGGCGGGAATCTGTCCCCTTCCGAATACTGGATGCTGGCATTTCTATCCTCCCTCTCAGTCAGCTTGTGGAGCGTGCTATAATGTGGCCCCTTGGCACTGAAGGAGGAGAAGGAGGAGATCTGCCACCACGCCTTGCTGCTTGGAGTTAAAAAAGGTTCTGGATTGGTGGATTCAAAGAAGCTCTTCACATTTCTCTCTGCCAGTTCTCGTGCATGCTCTTTAGCCTTCTGGTTGAACAGTTCTTGCTCCTTCTGCAAATAGATTTTCCAGAATTTGAGCTGCAGGAAACTAACAGGGGAGCGGCAGTGGCTGAGGCACATGAAAAGCAGAGCAGAGGTCATGATGCAGGCAATCAAAATCCATCCCAGCACCTAGAGAAGAGACACAAGTTATCTTGTTAGTCAGGATTTTCAATATCCAGTGAGTCCTATAACAGTAATAAATCACAGCGGCCTTTTATAGGAGCAAAGGTCAAACAGTTAATAAAGATGAAAGATATGAACAAAAGATGGGGGGCAGATGGAAGGGTCACTGCTGCCTGTACACACAGACCCCAAGGTCTCCTCTCTCCAGTCTGGTCTCTAGTTTAATCCCTAGGCTAGGATTTCGTAGTTTGTGGACCATCCCTGCAGGCACCTCCACTGAAGCTTCTACTATATAAGAAGTCTGTGCAGGAGGAGCAGGTGTCTTCTGAGTTTTCAGCTGCAATTTAGAGAGCTCCCCATTTGTTGGGCCCCACAGTCTGACACAGAGGAAGTGGCTTTATTTTCTAATGATTTGGGAAAAGAGGAAGAATGTTGAAGATTTTTTTATGAGTTATCATAAGGCTTGGGGATAACTGCATGGAGTGGCAGTTACAGCCATAAGAAGCTTGCTGGGCAAACTGGAAGGACAATCTGGTTGTTTTCTGCCATCATCACTATGTTACTATATGAAGAGATTTTCCATACTGGGTTCTCAGCCTGGAACTATTTATTCATGTAGCTGCATTAAAAATAGTTTTGGACAAGTTCCTGGAGGAAAAGTCCATTAACCATTGTTAAGGTGGAGTTGCAGAAATCCACTGCTTATTTTTAGAACATAATATAAGAACATAAGATAGGCCTTACTGGGTCAGACCAAGGGTCCATCAAGCTCAGTATCCTGTTTGCAACAGTGGCCAATCCAAGACACAAGTACCTGGCAAGTACCCAAACATTAGATAGATCACAAGCTACTATTGCTTATTAATTACTGTAATAGCAGTTTATGGATTTTTTTCCTCTAGGAACTTATCCAAACCTTTTTTAAACACAGTTACACTAACTAATGTAACCACATCCTCTGGCAATGAATTCCAGAGCTTAAGTATGCACTGAGTGAAAAAGAATTTTCTTTCATTTGTTTTAAATGAGCTACTTGCTAACTTCATGGAGTGCCCCTGGTCCTTCTATTATCTGGAGAGTAAATAACCAATTTACATTAACTTGTTCAAGTCCTTTCATGATTTTGTAGACTTCTATCATATCCCCCCTCGGTCATCTCTTCTCCAAACAGAACAGCCCTAACTTCTTTAGCCTTTCCTCATAGGGCAGCCATTCCATGCCCCTTATCATTTTGCTGGCCCATCTACGCATTTTCCTGTGCAGCTATAACCTTTTTGAGATGTGGTGACCAGAATTGTACACAGTATTCAAGGTGTGGTCTCACCATGGAGCGATACAGAGGCATTATGACATCCCTCATTTTATTGCCATTCCCTTCCTAATAATTCCTAACATTCTGTTTTCTTTTTTGATCACCACAGCACACTGAACCAATGATTTCAATGTATTATTCACTATGATGCCTAGATCTCTTTCCTAGGTGGTAACTTTTAAGATAGAACCTAACATTGTATAACTACAGCAAGGGTTATTTTTCCCTATATGCATCACTTTGCCTTGCCCATGTTAAATTTTATTTGCCATTTGGAAGCCCAATCTTCCAGTTTTGAAAGTCCTCCTGCAATTCATCATGATTTGCTTGAGATTTAAATCCTCTGCAATATTTTGTGACATCCACAAATTCGATAACTTCACTCATCATACCCCTTTCCAGATCATTTATAAATATATTAAAAAGTACTGGTCCAAGTACAGATCCCTGAGGCACTCCACTGTTTACCTTTTACTACTGTGAAAACTGACCATTTAATCCTGCTCTCTGTTTCCTGTCTTTTAATCAGCTTGCAATCCACAAAAGGACATTGCCTCTTATCCCATGACTTTCTAGTTTTCTTAGAAGCCTCTCTTGCCGGACTTTGTCGAAAGTTTTCTGAAAATCCAAATACACCACATCTACAGGTTCACCTTTGTCCACATGTTTATTCACCCCCTTCAAAATAATGTAGGAGATTTGTGAGGCAAGACTTGCCTTGGGTAAATCCAATCTGGTTGTGTCCCTTCAACCTGTTGTGGAGGTGGACCCTTGGTCTGAGGTGGTATTGGCAAGGCTGGACAGGAAGCGGAGGCCAGCTGGAGCTTGCCAATACCAGCCCTCGTTCCCCACAGGTTGAGCCTTGGATGCCAGGGTTGGCTGGACTTAAGTGGACCTCCATGTGGATGATCCCCAATGGTAGGCCAGAGGATGTACAACAGAGGGCATTGGCAATCGGAGAGGCCCAGCTGTGGTTGAAGCAGATGGCTAGGCTGGGAAGCAGGTCCAGGCGAATGGTCAGAGGCAGGTGACAAGGCTCATAGTTAGGTCCAGGCAAATGGTTAGAGGCAGGCGGCAAGGCTCTTAGTTGGGTCCAGGTCCAGGTCAAAGCCAAGGAGATCTGTCCAAAGGGAAGAGGAAGGCTGGATCAAGGAGAAAGGACCGAAACATGGGCACTTGGAGCAGGAGCTGAAGCAGGAACAGGAACGCAGGAAACACAGAAGACAGCTAGACAGTGTGGGACATGTTGCCAAGGCAAGCTCTGATTGCCAGAGCTTGCCTTAAATAGTGAGGCTGGCATATGTCATCAGAAGGGGCCGCCGGAGGCTTTCCTGCCACGACCTCTTTAAATCCACCAGAGGCACGCGCACGCGCCTAAAGCTGTTGGGCCAGAAGGGAGGTGGTGGCGGCATCACACAGCTAGGCAGAAGAAGAGGCCTGGCTGGGCCCGGAGGAACTCCCCGCAGTGCTGGGAGGTCTGGGAGGTGAGGGAGCTGGGCTAGCGCAGAGACAGCTTCCCGCTGGAGAGAACAGGCCCATACCAGGATGCTGGCATCAGGGGTGAGTGAGCCCAGCCACGGGTCTGCAATGGACGGGGAATGCAACACAAACCATGTTTTTCTAAATGTTTTGTGATTTTTCTTCTTTATAACAGTTGCCATGATTTTTCCTGGTACTGAAGTCAGGCTCACTGGTCTATAGTTTCCTGGATCACCCCTGGATCCCTTTTTAAATAGAGGGTTTATTTTGGCCATCTTCCAATCTTCAGGAATATCAGATGATTTTAATGATAGGTTACAAATTAATTGAAACAGGTCTGAAATTTCATTTTTTAGTTCCTTCAGAACCCTGGGGTATATTCCATCTGGTCCAGATGATTTACTACTCTTCAGTCTTTCAATCAGGCCTACCATATCTTTCAGGCTCACTGTGATTTGGTTCAGTTCATCTGAATCATCATCCATAAAAACCTTCTCCGGAGCGGGTATTTCTCCAACATCCTCTTCAGTAAACACCGAAGCAAAGAAATCGTTTAATCTTTCCATGATGGCCGTATCTTCTCTAAGTGCCCCTTTAACCCCTTGATCATTCAACAGTCCAACTGACTCCCTCTGCTTCGGATCTATTTTAAAAAAATTTTATTGTGAGTTTTTTGCCTCTATGGCCAACTTCTTTTATTTATTTATCTATTTATTTATTTATTTATTTTGTTTTTTATATACCGACATTCTTGTAGAAATTACAAATCACACCGGTTTCCAGAGAACAAAAAAAAAACTTTGCATGAGAGCGTTACATGGAACAAAGTGACAAGTAACAATATTGAGCTAACAACATTTTCAAAGTAAATACAGAGTGTAATTCGACAATTATTAACTAAATAAAATTTAAAAACAAAATATTTACAAACGGAAGTTTATGGTTTCTTAATAGCTTTATGGCTAATCATAACTAAAGAGACGGTGTTACGTGTTGGACCAGTTGGTCAAGATTGGTCATTGTTGTAAGAGGAATCTCAATCAGGGAAAGCTAATTTGAAGAGCCATGTTTTGAGTTTTTTTTTGAAAGACAGGGGACATGGATCTTGTCTGAGATCTGGGGGAAGAGCATTCCAATTTGAGGGGCCGGCTGTGGAAAGTGTTCGTTTACTACAAGGGGTTTTTGCTAGTGGAACGTGTAGTGTACCTTGATAGGCTCCTCTGATTGGTCTATTCGGGTTATGGAAATGTGGCTGAATGGTAAGTTCAATAGGGGAGAGGTTGTGTACGGCTTTGTGAGTTATAGTGAGGACTTTGTAGAGGATCCTGTATTTGATTGGCAGCCAGTGGAGAATGTATAGGATGGGGGAAATGTGATCTCTTTTCTTTGTATTTGTCAGTATTCTGGCTGCAGAATTCTGCAGCATCTGTAGTGGTTTGATGGTGTTTGCGGGGAGGCCAATGAGTAGAGCATTGCAGTAATCAATTTTTGAGAAGATAATAGATTGAAGTACCAAGCGGAAGTCATGAAAATGTAGGAGGGGTTTCAGCTTTTTTAGTACTTGTAATTTAAAAAAGCATTCCTTGGTGGTGGTGTTGACGAATTTTTTGAGATTAAGTTGGTTGTCCAAGAGAACGCCGAGGTCTCTTACGTGGGGTGAGTAATTTAGGTTTGAGGGAGGTGATGCTGTTAGAGCATTGATGAGAGGGTTGTTGAGATCTTGAGATATAATGAGTTCTGTCTTGGTGGTGTTTAGGACTAAGTTTAGACTGGAGAGGAGTGTTTTTATTGACTGGAGGCAACTGTTCCAGAAGCTTATGGTTTTTTGTAGAGATTCCGTGATAGGTATGAGAATTTGTATATCATCTGCATAGAGATAGTAGGTAAGATTCAGCTTAGAGAGGAGGTGGCAGAGCGGTAGAATGTATATGTTGAAAAGGGTTGGTGAGAGGGATGATCCTTGAGGGACACCATAGTTGGAGGTGACTGAGTGAGACTCTTTATTGTTGATTTTGACCTTGAATGTTCTGTTGCAAAGGAAGGATTTGAACCTGCTGAGTGCAGTCCCAGTGATACCTATATCTGCAAGACAGTCTTTTCAAATTCTCTCTTAGCCTGTCTTATCAATGTCTTACATTTAACTTGCCAATGCTTATGCTTTATCCTATTTTCTTTGATGGATCCTTCTTCCAATTTTTGAATGAAAATCTTTTGGCTAAAATAGCCTCTTTCTCCTCACCTTTTAACCATGCTGGTAATCATTTTGCCTTCCTTCCACCTTTCTTAATGTGTGGAATACATCTGGACTGTGTTTCTAGGATGGTATTTTTTAACAATGTCCACACCTCTTGCACACTTTCTAAGTTTGTAGTTGCTCCTTTCAATTTTTTCTAACTATTTTTCTCATTTTATCAAAGTTTCCCTTTTGAAAGTTTAGTGCTAGAGCCGTGCATTTACTTCCTTTCCAGTCATTAATACAAATTTGATCATATTTTGATCACTATTGGCAAGCGGCCCCACTACCTCTCTTACCAAATCCTGTGGTTCACTGATAATTAGATCTAAAATTTCCCCATCTCTTGTCGGTTCCTGAACCAATTGCTCCGTAAAACTGTCATTTATTCCATCCAGGAACTTGATCTCTCTAGCATGCCCTGATGTTTCACTTACCCAGTCAATAATGGGGTAATTGAAATCTCCCATTATTACTGCATTACCTGTTTGGTTAGTTTCCCTAATTTCTATTAGCATTTCACTGTCCGTCTCACCACTTTGGCCAGGTGGACGATAGTATACTGCTAACACTATACTCTGCCCCAACCCATAAAGATTCAATTTAGTCTCATGCATTTAGTCTCATGTAGTATCTTTATCCTGTTGGATTTTATGCCATCCCAGTCATAAAGCACCAACCCACCACCAAGATGCTCCTCTCTGTCAGTGCGATATAATTTGTAGGGATGTGAATCGTTTTAGGACGATTAAAATTATCGTCCGATAATTTTAATATCGTCTTAAACCGTTATGGAACACAATACAATACAGATTCTAACGATTTATCGTTATAAATCGTTAGAATCGTGAGCCGGCACACTAAAACCCCCTAAAACCCACCCCCGACCCTTTAAATTAAATCCCCCACCCAATAACTTAAATAACCTGCGGGTCCAGCGGCGGTCCGGAACGGCAGCGGTCCGGAACGGGCTCCTGCTCCTCAATCTTGTCGTCTTCAGCCGGCGCCATTTTCCAAAATGGCGCCGAAAAAAGGCGGCGGCCATAGACGAAAAAGATTGGACGGCAGGAGGTCCTTCCGGACCCCCGCTGGACTTTTGGCAAGTCTCGTGGGGGTCAGGAGGCCCCCCACAAGCTGGCCAAAAGTTCCTGGAGGTCCAGCGGGGGTCAGGGAGCGATTTCCCGCCGCGAATCGTTTTCGTACGGAAAATGGCGCCGGCAGGAGATCGACTGCAGGAGGTCGTTCAGCGAGGGTTCCGGCGCCTCGCTGAACGACCTCCTGCAGTCAATCTCCTGCCGGCGCCATTTTCCGTACGAAAACGATTCGCGGCGGGAAATCGCTCCCTGACCCCCGCTGGACCTCCAGGAACTTTTGGCCAGCTTGTGGGGGGCCTCCTGACCCCCACGAGACTTGCCAAAAGTCCAGCGGGGGTCCGGAAGGACCTCCTGCCGTCCAATCTTTTTCGTCTATGGCCGCCGCCATTTTTCGGCGCCATTTTGGAAAATGGCGCCGGCTGAAGACGACAAGATTCAGGAGCAGGAGCCCGTTCCGGACCGCTGCCGTTCCGGACCGCCCCTGGACCCGCAGGTTATTTAAGTTATTTGGTGGGGGATTTAATTTAAAGGGTCGGGGGTGGGTTTTAGGGGGTTTTAATGTGCCGGTTTTTCGATTTTTCGATTTTTTAACGATTTTTAACGATTTTTCACGATATTTTACCCCCCCAAACGGCAACAATACGATTCCCTCCCCCTCCCAGCCGAAATCGATCGTTAAGACGATCGAGGACACGATTCACATCCCTAATAATTTGTACCCCGGTATAGCACTGTCCCATTGGTGATCCTCCTTCCACCATGTCTCTGAGATGCCAATTAAGTCTATGTTATCATTCACTGCGATACATTCTAATTCTCCCATCTTACTTCTCTGACCTCTGGCATTAGCATACAAACATTTCAAAGTGTGTTTTTGTTTGAATTTACATTCTGCTTTTTAGTTGACAGGGATAAATTAGAATATTTTAGCTCAGTTGAGCTGTTAATTTTAGGCACTTGGACTACTTTTCTTATTATTGGAAGCTTTGTTGGGATGCCCTGTTTCATTAGTATCCTTTGAAGTTACCTCCCTCCAAATCATGCGCTGCTGAGCGACTGTCGGCTTTCCTCTTTGTTCTAGTTTAAAAGCTGCTCTAGCTCCTTTTTGAAGAATAGTGCCAACAGCCTGGTTCCACCCTGGTTAAGGTGGAGCCCATCCCTTCGGAAGAAACTCCCCCTTCCCCAAAAGGTTCCCCAGTTCCTTACAAAACTGAATCCCTCTTCCCTGCACCATCGTCTCATCCATGCATTGAGACTCCGGAGCTCTGTCTACCTTTGGGGACCTGCGCATGGAACAGGGAGCATTTCAGAGAATGCTACCCTGGAGGTTCTGGATTTCAGCTTTCTACCTAAGAGCCTAAATTTGACTTCCAGAACTTTCCTCCCACATTTTCCTATGTCGGTGCCCACATGTGCCATTCTTGGGATAAGCAGCTTGGAATCTATCTACCCCTTGGGATCGTGCCAGGTACTTGTGACTTGGCTTGGCCACTGGATACTAAGCTTGATGGGCCTTTGCTCTGACCCAATATGGCAAGCCTTATGTTCTTATGTTCCAACCAGTGGAAGAGGCTTTGTCCTGGCATTAATGTCCACCCTAGTCTGGAAGGGATTTCCTTAAAATCTTGGAGGAATGAAATAAAAGTTTGGAGAAAAGCTCTTTTTTTTTTCTGTGAGTTTGGTCTCTGGGATCCTGATCCTTCCTAAGGATACTTGTTACCCCCGTCTTGGGAGGCCAGAATGAGATGCAGGGATTCCTTCTGTCTGGATAAGGGAGGACAGCAGTGACTGACAGAGAGGAAGAGAGAAGTAGTTTTGAAGAGAAATTTGTTTCTTTGCTTTTTTGAGAGAAATTCTTTTGCCAGTTCTTGCCCACAGAGAAAAAGAAGAGATTATGGATTTTTGAACACTTTTGTGCACTCTATACAACCCAAAGTGTAGGCTATTACTGTCAGAGAAAGACATAAGAGATCCCAGCCCTACTAGGAGCCCATTCTCTAACCTTGAATAGTGCTGGGTTTTCACTAATCTCCTGATATCTAATGGACACTGACTGAGCTAAGAAACCTGAGAAAAGGTGCCTTTGGACTGTTTATTTTTGTCAGAAGGTAAATTGGAGGATTTTTGTTGTGAATTGAACCTGGGGATGGTAACTTTCAAACAGCCGCATGGGCATCCATGTGCACACATATGCTGGCTTGCGCCAATGGACATAGCCATTTTATATCACATGCATGCATATGCACGTATGTTATAAAATTGGCAGCACACGCATACATATGTGCGCAATTTTATATGGATGCATGCATATGTGTGCAAATGCCGCCTCTACTGCATAAGTGGAGGGGATTTTGCTAGGAACGTGCGCCAACATAAAATACTTGTTTCCCCAATTTGTTCCCAGTTTGCTCTGGTAAAGGATAGGGCTTCCTAACCCCCCTAACTAGATAGTAGGGATGTGAATCGTTTTTGAATGATTAAAATTATCATCAGATAATTTTAAAATCGTCCTAAATCGTTAGAGTGCACGATACAATACAAATGCCCCCGATTTATCGTCAGGGGCATTTGTATTGTATCGTTAAATAGGGCACGGGAATTATTTGGGGGAGGGCGGGAAAACCGGCACACCAAAACAACCCCTAAACCCACCCCGATCCTTTAAAACCAATTCCTTACCTCCCCCACCCTCCTGAACCCCGCCAAAATGTTAAATTACCTGGTGGTCCGGGGGGGGGGGGGGGGGGTGTCCCGGCGCGATCTCCCGCTCTCGGGCCATCGGCGCCATTTTGGCTGCCACTAATTAAAATGGCGCCGATGGCCTGATAAAAAAACAAAACCCACCCGACCCTTTAAATCGACCCCCCTTAGCCTCCCCCACCCTCCTGACCCTTTTTTTTTAGGAAGGCCCGCGCCGCTAAAAAAAAACCACCCCACCCGACCCTTTAAATCATCCCCACCTTCCCGACCTCCCCAAAACCTTTTAAAATTACTGGTGGTCCAGGGGGTCTCTGGGAGAGATCCAGGGGGGCCTCGGGGAGAGGAGAGATCCAGGGGGGCCTCGGGGAGAGATTTCCCGTTCCCAGGCATCAGCTGTTCTAAAAAAAAATGGTGCCGATGCCCCTTTGACCTTACCATGTGCCAGGATATCCGTGCCATTGGCCGGCCCCTGTCACATGGTAGGAGCACTGGATGGCTGGCGCCATCTTTAAAGATGGCGCCGGCCATCTTTACTCATCAGCCCCTATTATACTATACTCTATAATACTATACTCTATAATAGGGGCTGATGAGTAAAGATGGCCGGCGCCATCTTTAAAGATGGCGCCGGCCATCTTTACTCATCAGCCCCTATTATACTATACTCTATAATACTATACTCTATAATAGGGGCTGATGAGTAAAGATGGCCGGCGCCATCTTTAAAGATGGCGCCAGCCATCCAGTGCTCCTACCATGTGACAGGGGCCGGCCAATGGCACGGATACCCTGGCACATGGTAAGGTCAAAGGGGCATCGGCGCCATTTTTTTTTAGAACAGCTGATGCCTGGGAACGGGAAATCTCTCCCCGAGGCCCCCCTGGATCTCTCCTCTCCCCGAGGCCCCCCTGGATCTCTCCCAGAGACCCCCCGAGGCCCCCCTGGACCACTAAGTAATTTTAAAAGGTTTTGGGGGGGTCGGGAGGGGGGTCGATTTAAAGGGTCGGGTGGGTTTTTTTTTTTTAGCGACGCGGGCCTCCCTAAAAAAAAAAATTAGCGATGTGAATTGGAATCGGAAACGATTCCAATTCACATATCTTAACGATCAGATTCCCCCCCCCCCCACCCCCAGCCGAATCTGATCGTTAAGACGATCTGGCACACGATTCACATCTCTACTAGATAGCCTCCCTTTTACTCCATTAGTCCTGACCCTTCAAACTCCTTTGAATGTTTTATTTTAAAACATACACAACATCCATAACAGAAGTAGGGGCCCCAGTGCATACATGTGTGCATAAATACTTATGCACAGATTTCATGTTACAGACCCGGACTGCCTATGTCTCGCCCATACCCCACCCACAGCACATCCATTCCCCCTCCCTTTTTTAAGTTTTTGATTTGTGCGTCTACCGGGAGATACATGTGTACGCGCGTGTTGTTTAAAATCCGTGCGGCTCGAGCCAGCCCGAGACATGCACGTATCTTCTAGCTTTGATGCACTTAGGGATTTTAAAATTGATCTTTAAGTATTTTTGTTTGCAGTAAAATTTAATTGAACAGCCCACTAGAGTGTCCAGTACCTTAAAGCAAGGATGTCAGAACAGTGAGTACACCTGTGAGAGCAACCAAAGAGAGACTAAGAGACTGTGTGCTGGTCCCCACCCCTGTGAGCCTAGGGCTCCAGTAGTTCATCCTCCTCCCTGCCAGAATAAACCTTGGCACGCCATGGCAAATTAAACTGTGTTAGTGAGACAAGGAGAGAGAGTTTGGGAATAGCAGTGGCTTTGGGGACAACAGTGAGCCCCCTCATTCCGGGAGGTGCACACACACCATCCAAAGACAGCCGAATACCCTGAAAAGCAAATCAGACAGATTCAGGTTCATAAATATCTGCCATTCAAGATTTACATAAGAAATGCCATACTGGGTCAAATCAAGGTCCATCAAGCCCAGCATCCTGTCTCCAATGGTACCCGGCAGATCCCATGTAATAGATCTATTTCCTGTTACTCACTCCCAGGGATAGCAATCAATTTCTTTAGTTTCCCTGGCTAATAATGGGTTATGGACTTTTCCTCCAGGAACTTGTCCAAACCCCCTTTAAACCCCGCTAAGCTCGTTGCCTTGATCACGTCCTTTGGCAATGGATTACACAGCCTGATAGTGCGCTGAGTGACAAAGTGCTTCCTGTGATTTGTTCTGAATCTGCTGGTTGTTAGGTTCATGCAGTGTCCCTCTGTTTCAGTATTTGAAAGGGTAAATAGCCATCCTTTATTTACTGGATCCACCCCACTCATGATTTTATAAACTTCTATCATATCCTCATCTCTTTTCCAAGCTGAAGATCCCTAACCTGCATGGCCTCTCATTATAGGAGAGATGTTCTTTCCCCTTTATTATTTCTGTCACCTTCCTCTGCTTCTTTTCTGCTATGTCTTTTTTGAGATGGTTGGCCAGAACTGCACACAATACTCAAGGTGTGGTCACACCATGGCTCATTACAGAGGCAATACGTTTTCCATTTTATTCTTATTTTTTGGCAAATCATTCCCAACATTCTATTTGTTTTTTGAACGCCACACACTGAGCCAAGGATTCCAACTAATTGTCCAGAAGAGCTCCAAAATCATTTTCCTGGGTGGTGACGCCCAATACAGGGCCTAGCATTGTGTACCAGTAGTTGGGATTATTTTTCCCTATACACATCACTTTGCAATTTTCCACATTAAATTCCATCTGTGCTTACTTGCTTTGCTAGCTTCTAGTTGCCACTAATTCTTTGGAGGTCCATATTCAGTCACTGTCCGGATAGCAAAGTAGCCAGATAAACTATTGAATATAGCTGGCTACCTTAAAGTTAGTTGGATAACTATAGACGGCTAACTTTAGGTTAGCTCTTTGGCCCGACCAGACTTAACTTGCTAACTCATCCGGCTAACTCTGAATATCAGAGTTATCCTCCCAGTTGCACTCCTGGAATGCCCCTAACTTATCCGGCTAAATTCTAGCTGCTAACTTATTTTCCAGCTAGAATTTAGTTGGATATGTGCCCAAGTATTCATTTAGCAGGCTAACTTCTGAGTTACCCAACCAAATGCTTTTAAATAGTTGCTGAAAAGTCACCTGTCTGCACAGGGTGCTGAGGTCCCCCTCCAATGCGGCAGAATTGTCCTTAAAGCTGCAAGAGGAAGGCTATACTGCAATATTTTTATTGTGCCGCTATTAAAGCTTACTGCCATAGTGCACTGAACTGTGGGTAGGTCCAATCCTCTTCAACATAAAGAATGAGAAAGATATATTCTAGAATTATTGTATATTGCACAGTATGATTGCCCTGGCAATTTTGAGACTGAAATATTTACCCAAAAATCAAACCAAGAGCCATGATCACACAAAAATCATTTCTACCATCCCCCAGCCAAGTCTGAATTCCTCTAGAATTATGTCAAAAAGAATATTCCTATCTAACTTGTACCATCTCACCTCATTACTTCATTCAGTACTTAGAAACATTTCCAGTAATACCTTACACGAAAAATCCAATACAGGGTTATGGAAAAGGGATCAAATGAGTGGAAGAGTGGCTTAGTGGTTAGAGCAGCAGCATCTGATCCATGGAAAATCAGCGGTCAGAATCTGCTTCTTCCACTGACATCCTTGTGACCTTAAGCAAGTTGCTTCCATCACCTCAGATTCAAACTTAGAGGCAGATTTACCAAATTTATTGTATGGAGAACTACCACAGAATGCACTAAACTGTTGGATTGAGTACTGCACTTGAGTACTGCACTGTTGGATTGAGTACTGCACTGTTGGAATGAGTACTGCACTTTAGTACATCCCACCCTTTGTGACTGCCATATTTTAAAGGTGCCAACTAACCCCAGAAACCCACCTGCCAGCCCTGAGTAAACTATTCCCATTAGGCCCCAATTCTCAGGGAAATAGTGATTTCCACACATTGGGATCCATGTTCAGCCACTGTGCGGCTCAGCAAGCTAGCAAGATAAATATTTCTGGCTAACTAGCAGGTTATCTAGATAAACATATCTGGCTAACTAGCAGGGTATGTTCAGTGGCACACCCGTACTGCTGAATTTACCTGGCTATCTTAAAGATAGCCAGTTAAGTCCACCCATCTAACTTTAGGACAGCCCTATGGCCCCACCAGAGTCAAACACGTAAGTCAAGCAGCTAACTCTGAATATTGGTATTAGCTGCTCAACTTATGCAGCTAACTCCCCTTCTCCTCGGCACACTTCTTGGACCCTTATTTGGATAAATAAAGCTTCGAAAGCCATTTATACTGATACATATGATGTTATCCATCTAAATGGCTTTTGAATATGGACCTCTTCATTTCTATTTTTGCCTGCTCTAATGCATTAAATATGTGGTAAATCTGCTTAATGCATGTTAATGCCATTAGTGCAGGTTAGTAAATGACTCCCTTAGACTGTAAGCCCTCTGGGGAAGGGAATTCCTTAACTGTACCTGACTGTAGCCTGCTTTGAGTTTAGGTTTGGAAAAGTGAGTAACCAAATCAAAATACCAAACCTGTGATGGAGGAGTGATTTTGTATGTAATCTAAGAACATAAGAAATTGCCATACTGGGTCAGACCAAAGGTCCATCAAGCCCAGCATCCTGTTTCCAACAGTGGCCAATCCAGGGCTTTAAGTACCTGGCAAGTACCCAAAAACGAAATCTATCCCATGCTGGTAATAGCAGTGGCTATTTTCTAAGTCAACTTGATTAATAGCAGGTATTGGACTTCTTCTCCAAGAACTTATACAAATCTTTTTTAAACACAGCTACACTAACTGTACTAACTAACCACATCCCCTGAGCGTGGTGAGATAGCAATCTAATAAAATATGGTGTGAACAGCTTTGTGAGTGCATGCCCTAACGTAGCTAAATCCAAAGTGAAGCATGACCATGTTAGTGCTGCATCGATAAGTATTGTTTATTGGATCGAAATCTTTCAGGACATTTTTCATCCAAGAAGTAATTACATCAGGGAAAAGAGGAAATGTTTCTACTACCATACTGTGGAAGCAAAATAAGACTAATTAGTTATCTACAAAATAAATGTTGTTAGTTTCTAAGAAAAAGATTATAAAGATTATTCTGATATAAGTATGGACAGGTGTAAGATTATAAAAAAGGTTTTTGACCAGTGATGGCAGTAATGAGAATTGCATGTTAGGCATCAAGAGAATGAAACTGAGATCCTGATGCGTGTGCTTGTCTGAGGTTTACTCTTTCAATAACTTCAACAGCTGGGTTGAGCCTGCATTAATTATTGATGGTGAAGTCTCTTCTCCACTTGACAACCACAAGCAGTCTCTGAAAATCACTCCTTCTCCACTTGGGCACTCCTTCCCCCCCTTCCATCCCTTTCTTCCCCTTTTAACATCAAAGGAGACCTTTGAGCCCCCTTGCAGACCTCTGGAATCCAAACTTACTCCCCAAAGATCATCAAAGTATTTGCTGGCATAACAGAATCATTTAACAACAATTTCAGAACAGGTACCAAATTTACATATACTTAGTAACAAAGTAATGATGGCAGAAAAAGGCCAAAATGGTCCATCTAGCTGCCCAGCAAGCTTCCCAAGGTAGTAACGGCCACTCCGTGCAGGTTACCCTCAGGCTTTTTTATTTATTCCCATCCTCTAGATTTTAGGGATCCACAGTGTTTATCCCATGCCCCTTTGAAATACTTCACAGTTTTAATCTTCACCACTTCCTCTGGAAGGGCATTCCAGGCATTCACCACCCTCTCAGTGAAGAAATATTTCCTGACATTGGTTCTAAGTCTTCCTCCCTGGAGTTTTAAATCGTGACCCCTTGTTCTACTAAATTGTTTCCAATGGAAAAGGTTTGTTGATGACCATAGATCATTAAAACCTTTCAAGTAACTGAAAGTCTGTATCATATCACCCCTGGTCCTCCTCTTCTGCAGGGTATACATATTCAGGTTGTTCAGCCTCTCCTCATAAGTCATTCAATGGAGAACACCCACCATTTTGGTCACCCTTCTCTGGAGTGCCTCCATCCTGTCTCTGACTCCTTTGAGATACGGTCTCCAGAATTGAACACAGTACTCCAGGTGAGGCCTCACCAAGGACCTGTACAAGGTGATTATCACTTCCCTTTTCTTACTAGATATTCCTCTCTCTATGCAGCCCAGCATTCTTCTGGCTTTCCTATCGCCGTGACCCATTGCTTTGTCGACTTCAGGTCATTAGACACTATCACCCCAAGGTCTCTCTCCTGCACTGTGAACATCAGCCCTTTACCCACCAATGCATACAGTTCTTTCTGATTACCACACCCCAAGGCCCTTCGGCTCCAGTAAAGTTAGTGCTTGCTAGAGAATAGGGTGAGAATAGGTAATAAGTTCATTTTCACCCTATGTGGATATTTTATATGTGAATGCAAAGTGATTGTGAGTGCTCACTCACTTGTTCAACTTACCACAGGTTTTCACCCATACTAAATTGATAGTGACTGGGTCACTATTTAGCATGCACGCTACATGCCTTCAATAATATAGCTCACACACAGGCCCACAGAGGATACACAAATTATATGTAAGGCCTGTAGTCTCACTATAACAATGTTAATGTATATAGACCTGTAAGCCTTTTGCATACATAATAAGCCATTAAGTATACTTTATGTTTATGAACCTGTTAGCTATTCATTCTTAAATGTATTATGCTCTTTACCCCCTTTGTAACTTTCTTGCCATGTATGTTTCAGTCCCATTCGTTATTCCTAGCCCACCCCATCTCTCCCACAATTATCGCGTTTCACCATATGTGTACTTAAAGTGACTCCATGTATAGCCCTAGGTTCTTGTTCACACTATGTTGTAAGTTATTTGTATCTCATGTTCTTTGTACTCGCTCCAAGGTGACAGTTCAGTTCTTATGTAAACCGGTGTGATATGTATTCTATACAGGAACATCGGTATATAAAAGTTAAAAATAAATAAATAATGTAATCCTTTTCTCAGCACATAGAAGGACCGGTATCATCCGTTGCACCTCTTTGGGTGGGTGGGTAAATGGTCATGCCAGCAGAGAGAGGAGGACAAGTTCTTACTGACTGGGATAGAAGTGCAACAGGGAGTTTTTCCACTGCTCTGAATATAGAACCAGTGAGGATGATATTCAAAAGCCATTTATATGGATAACTGAAAAGTAATCCATCTAAATGGCTACCCGGTTATATCGACAATTTAGCTTCATAATTTGGGGGCATTCTGGGGGCGGGTGGGAGATGCTTCCAGGCGCAGCAGAGTTAGCCACATACGATAGTCGGAGTTAGCCGCTTAACTTATGTGGCTAACCGGTTGGGCCATAGGGCTGTCCTAAAGCTAACCAGTTAGATATAGTCAGGTAACTTTAAGGTAGCTGGGTATAATCAGCAGTGCGACGGTGCTGCTGAATATACCATGCTAGTAAGCTAGATATATTTATCCGGCTAACTAGCTGAGCCACACAGCGGCTGAAAATGGACCTCAGTGAGTTTATTCACAATCAAGAAGGGAAAAGTGTCACTCTTTGGAGATTTTAATCTGCTGGATGTAGATTGGAGTATCCTTTCTGTGGAATCTACAAGAAGCAGAGAGATAGTGGATACCCATCAAGGGCTCTACTCAAACAAATGGTAATGTAACCCATGAGGAAGGGTTTGATATTTGACCTAGTGCTCACAAATGGGGAAAATATCTCTAATATCCATGTAGGTGTCCACCTGAGCACCAGTGATCATCAGAAGATATGGTCTGACATCGCAAATAAGATACAGAGAAGTCACACGAAGATCCGAGTTATGAATTTAAAAAAATACAGACTTTGTCAAAATGGGGATGCTCCTAGAGGAAGAACTAGAGGACTGGGAGACATTGGGTGAAGTGGAACAACAGTGGGCCAAATTAAAAGAAGCTATTACAAAGGCAACAAATCTTTACTTTAGAAAAGTAAACAAAAGTAAGAGAAAAAAGAAACCGATCTGATTCAAAAGAGGTGGCTGAAAAAATAAAGGCAAAAAGAACAGCTTTCAAGACGTGCAAAGGATCCCAAAAAGAGGAACCCAGGGAAGAATACCTGGTGAAACTGAGGAAGCTGAAGAAAGAAATCAATAAAGCAAAAGATGAAGTGCAAGAAAGGATAGCCAAAGAAATAAAGCAAGGTGGCAAAACATTTATCAGATACATCAAAGAAGGGAGGTCAGAAGTGGTATAGTGAAATTGAAATGTGATGGGTAGCAATGTGAAAAGAGATGAAGACATGGCAGAAGTACTAAATAAATACTTCAGTTCGGTGTTCATTTAAGAAGAACCTGGCTAAGGACCGTTGCTGGTTGAAAAGGCAATAGATAGATGGAAGTGGGGTAGATGAAACTCCATTTACAGAAGACCATGGGTTCTCTCGGCTTGCCTCACTCACCCGCAGCTGCGCTGCAGTGGAGGCAGGCCCAGGTTCCCTGGCAGCAGCGGGGAACCGCTGCCGACTCAGCATTCTATCTTCAGCCCCAAGCTGCCAACACGATGCAGCATGCTCGGCAGGCTCAAACCGTTGGGCTGACACTGCCAACCTTTCGTCCTCTATGGCTGGGATGCTGCCTACTTCCTCCTTTCACGGGACTTGCTCCTAGGCGCGCACGAGCACCTCTTTTGGACATTTTTTGGACAATTTTGGGATTACCGGATTCCATGATTCACCCTTTGCAATTAATTCAAAACTTGGCTGCCCGCATTCTCTCAGGTACATCTCGCAGATCCCATATCACTCCAGTTTTATCGTCACTTCATTGGTTGCCTCACGCTCTTATCCATAACGCTTCTTCATCATGGCTTTGTTCTTCACTATGTATATACAAACCAATGAGACAGCTTAGATCCTTCTCAAAAAACCTCTTGGATATTCCATCCGTCAGACTTGCCAGATTACATATAACGCGTAATAGAGCCTTCTCGGTAGCAGGCCCTATTCTGTGAATTCATTGCCAGACTTTCTCCGTCTTATAACATCTAAACAACAATTTAAGACATCATTAAAAACACATTTATTTTGAAAAGCTTTTAATTCCCCTGCTAGTACTGGTTCTTAAGTATTTCTGTGTCTCCTTTCCTGACTTCCTCACCTACTGGCACTTTTCGGTATTTATTTTGTAACAGATTTTGTGTTCTGTGTTATTTTTGTTTTACCTCTGTGTTATATGCTTTTTATTATTTTACACAGATTATGTATGTTTTAACATTGTGAACCGTTTTGATTAATTTTCAATTGTAAAAGCGGCATACAAACACTTTTAAGTAAATAAATAAAATTTAAAGGGACCGTGGTAGGAAAATGCCGCCGGCCCTCTCTGATGACATCAACCCTTCAGCGCTATATAAGGCCCAGCCTTTGCCTTGGCAATAGGTCTTCTCTCTCCGGAGACGTGCTTTGTCTGAGTTCCTGAGTTTCTGAGTTCCTGTCCCCTTTGTTGTGCCTGAACGTCTTTGGCTTAGAATTTGGACCGGACTGGACTATGAGATACGCCACCTGCCATGACCCTTGCCTGGATACCAACTATGAGATATGCTGCCTGCCATGACCCTTGCCTGGATATCGACTATGAGATGAGATATGCCGCCTGCATGACCCTTGCCTGGATACTGACTATGAGATACGTTGCCTGTCTTAATCTCTGCCTGGACATTGCCTGTGAGTCCACTGCCATTTTGATCCTTGTGTGGATCTCTTCGGGCTCCTTTCCCAACTCCAGACTTGGTCTGTGCTGCTGCCTTGTGCCCTTCTTCTGGACTTTGATGTTTGCAGAGGCCCCATGTAAGTCCAGCTGGCCCTGGCACCTGAAGGCTTATCCTAAGGGGACTGTGGGCTGGCAGCAGTGAAGCTCCAGAGGGGTTTCTGCTCCTCATCCCCTTCACCTACCAATGGTGAGGGCCTGTGAGGTTCCTCCCCACAGGCAGTGCCATTACTCCCTTAGTCCAAGGGTCTACCACCGAAACAGGTTGTCAAGGCCAGGAGGCTTCTGCTCTGCAGGCCATCCCAGGCTTAGCCGAGAAAAATATGGAGTAGCAAGAGAGTCTCAAAGCTCTAGCGGCCTCCATGGAGCGTCTGAGCGCTAGCCTCGACTCCTTTGTCCCAGTGGGCAGGTTGAACCCATCTAAGCTAGCTCAGTCCAGTCTTGCTCCCCCTATGTGCTTGGTCATACCATTTCCAGCTCCACTTTGCTATTCTGGGGAGCTGCAGCACTGTCGAGGATTCCTCAATCAGTGCAACATGCACTTTAGACTCCAAGCTGCATTGTTCTCAGACTACGCCTCCAAGACGACTTACATTCTATCTTTGCTGGATAGCAAGGCCCTCGCTTGGGCTTCACCCTTGTGAAAGCAGTCTGACTCCATCCTCCAGGATTTTCCCCGGGTGTTGTGGTCTTCAAAACTGTCTTTGATGACCCTGGCCGACTTGCTGCCTCAGGTCTGGAATTCCTTCATATCCATCACAAATCTCACTCCACTGTCACTGTATTCCAGTCACCCTAATCTATATATCCACAATACAAAACACAAATGGTTCAACTGGTCAACTTTCGTATCTTAAACTGCCAACATCCAAGTTTTATCTGTGGGCCCCTTACTCTCAGAGTCTGTAATCACTTCAGACTCTAAACTGGTGTAGGGTCACTTTTACTTTATTATTTTAACAACAGGTTTTCTTATGTCCATTTTTTTATCCATTTTTTTATATATCCATTTTTTTAAAAGAGACCATTTCTTCACTGCATACTAAATTATTAGTGCCACCTCCAGATTCAATGCCAACTTTGGTTCAAGTTAGTATATATACAAAGTAAGCCAACAACTTAAATACTCATCCATTAGTTTTTCCCATCCATTAGTTTCCCGACACGATCGTGTTTCGGACAGCGTCCTGCCTCAGGGGATTCACTATAATTTCAGCACTCTTTCGCATACATCCTCCGTGGTCTCACTACTCCAACTTCTGGCTTCTGCTGCTTCTGGCTTCTACTGCTTCATTTGAACTAGCGCCGATTGTCCTTCATCGCGCTCTCTTTTGGCATGGCGGCTCCTCAAAGAATTTATTTATAGACACTCCCCCAGACGTGATGTCATCAATTTCTAAATCACAAGTTCTCTTTCACCTACGTGAAAGAGCCTCTTTAGAGAACTGTACCTACGTGAAAGAGCCTTCAGGTGCCAGGGCCAGAAGAAATGGAATACAGTTTAGAGAACTGTACCTACGTGAAAGAGAACTTGTGATTTAGAAATTGCAATCCTGGGCGTGAAGGACAGCTCCTTCACCCGGCCTGGTGTCCGCCTCCCGGCCTGCTCCCTCTCATATGGAGACAATAGTCCACTTTACCCTAGTCTCCGGCAGGCCAGCCCAAGAGTCCACTAAACAGTTAAACCACAACAGTCCATTGCTTGAAAAATCTCATTTATTATCAAAGCCCCTACAACATCATACAGTTTTGATTTATTCTTTTTTCAGTTTCAATTTATAGCCTAACTTCTCATTTAAGAATGCCATAAGTGAATAAAAATAGCCAAATGGCACACCCAGAATTAAATATGAATAAGAAGGTAAATAGACATATAGGGGTAGATTTTTAAAAAGTACGCCCACGAGTACCAGGCACAAACAAGAGTACGCCAGATTTTAATAGATATGCGTGTATCCTTTAAAATTCGGGGTCGGCACGCGCAAGGCGATGCAAAATCGGCAGCCTGCGCGGCCAAGCCGCACAGCCTGCCTCCATTCCCTCCGAGGCTGCTCCGAAATTGGAGCGGCCGAGGAGGGAACTTTCCTTCCACCCCCCGCACCTTCCCCTCCTTCCCTTACCTAACCCACCCCCCAGCCCTATCTAAACCCCCCTACCTTTGTTAGACAAGTTACACCAGCCCGAGGCAGGCGTAACTCGAGCGTGCCAGCCGCACGATTCCCCGTCCGGGAGCAGTTTCGGAGGCCTCGGCCACACCCCCGAAATGCCCCCAAGCTGGAACCAAGGCCCTGCCCCTGGATGATGCTCCGCCGCAACATGCCCCCAACATGCTCCTGACACGCCCCCCCAGGAAAGCCCTGGGACTTACGCATGTCCCAGAGCTTGTGCGCACCGCCGAGCCTATTCAACATAGGCTCGGCGTGCGCAGGGGGAGCTTGGGGCAGGTTTTCGGTGGGTACGTACGTATCTTACGTGCGTACCCCTTTGAAAATCTGCCCCATAGCCTACAGCAAAACGAATCAACACCACATAATCCTACATAAAAGATATTCTGTTGATGGATACAGCACTATGCTTCCATAATCGTAGTTTGAATGGCAGCATATAGTTTTCTTTGGATTGATGTTTATACTTTCACAACATTAGTTGAGTAATGTTTACATTTTTAAAAGAATAAATAAAATCAGTGTATTCATATATCAAGGGAAAATACCAAACTGATTCTTATTTCAGTGACTGGATAAACCAACAGAGCTAAAATGTTAAGGGAAAAATTCACTTACAACAGTCTTATTATAATTCAGACCTTGGCGCCTTCTTTCATTGGTTAGAAAATTCTACCACTAAGCACAATAGTATTAAAATGTCATAAGTGTACCTGTGACTCCGCCCTGAGCTGCAGCAGCATCTCCTCCACCTTGGATTTTTGTAGATTCAGGGGCAGGGTATTAGCACAAGGCAGGCGAGGTAGTTCCTGAAGGCAGGCCGAGTTGTTGCCCTGGCATAGAGGCTTACCCAGAGCAATCCTGTGGTAGCCACTAACAGCACATTCATAGAATGTGGCACTCAGTAAAGCTGATGCAATCCAGGTCAGTGGTGCCAGGGCCACACCTGCACTCACCCGACAGAAAATCCACAGGCACTGACATCGCTGGCCGCCCCCATACAAGCGACGATGACTTGGGGAGGTGCAGCAGCCCGTAAACAGCTTCCAGATCTGGCTACTGAGCAGGCATCCAAGCAGCAGCAGCACCAGAGCAGGTACCAGCAGGAAAACGAGGCCATAGATGAAACTCCAGGAGTTACAGGGGCACCTAAAGACCACTGCAGAGAAGAGCTGCTCCCCACCAGCAGCCAGCAGGGACAGGGTTCCGTAGCCAAGCAGAGCTGGGTGCTTCACCGCTAGATTCAACACATGGTGGAAGGGAGCCATCTGCTTCTCCTCTTCTGACACTTTCCTCTCTGCTATGTCTTCCTCTGCCTCTCTCTGCTCTCTGTCCTCCTATGGCCCTCTTAGCTCTCTGATCCCCAACTTTGCTCCACCTTTCCCCTTTTCTTCTCTCTTCTCCCACGCCTTCCTCTGCTCACCTGTGCTCTGCCCCAACACTTCCTCTGTTCTTTCTGCTGCAGTAT
Organism: Rhinatrema bivittatum; assembly: GCF_901001135.1. Classification (NCBI taxonomy): domain Eukaryota; kingdom Metazoa; phylum Chordata; class Amphibia; order Gymnophiona; family Rhinatrematidae; genus Rhinatrema; species Rhinatrema bivittatum. The sequence goes on from NC_042617.1 coordinate 315,031,056, forward strand.
TGACTTCACTGTAAGCATGTACACATAAAAAAAAATGGGAAGGAAACCACGTGAGTTTTTCTAATTATAAGGGACTTCCAGGTTTCACTTTCTTTTGTGACTCCCAGGGGAGAGCAGTGTGTGAAAAGGATTAGTGCACTGGACCATGAGTCAAGAAAAGGAAGAGTATTCCTCTCTAGTATTCAGCCAGTGACCCTGAGCGAGCTGCTTACCTCCCTCTGATGCTTGGACCCAGTTGTAAACAAAATGTGGGTCTTAATCTGACTCTACCGGTTATGAAATTAAATATAAATGTTCTTCCCATGGACACATGTCTGGTCCCTAGACGATGTTACAGTAAGATCATATGAGGCAGCGTGTTTAGTGAGAGCAGCAACATTCTCAAGTAGCTGCATTACTACATGGTAAACAGAGGAAGTGGGCGTAAGAGACTTCAGTGAAAAACAATGAAATGAAAAACATTTCTTATGCCCACTTCCTCTGTTTACCATGCAGTGATGCAGCTACATGAGAATATTGCTGCTCTCACTAAACACGCTGCCTCATATGATCTTACTGTAACATCTTCCAGGGACCAGACTTGTCCATGGGGGCAGATGATAATGTAAATAACACCTATTGAAAACATGTAGTAGTAAATTGGAGGACATATTCTATGTTGGTAACTGAGTGTCGAAAAGATGATATTGAAAGTGAGTGCACACATAAGGGTGGATTTTCAGAAGGCCACGCATGTAAAATCCGGCCTTTACGCATGTGGCCGGGCCTAGTGTGCACCAAGCTTATTTTCAAAAAGGCCCAGCTATGTGTGTAAAGGCTGGTATGCGCATAAGCGCGGGCTTTTGAAAGGGGTAGGTCATGGGGCATTTTCTGGGCGGGGCGGGCTGTGGGGGGCCTAGAAGCGCCCGGTACTGCTGCGCCGGTGGATCGCACGCCAGCAGGGTGCCGGCGCATGCAACTTGCTCCTGCTCCTTTGCAGGAGCAAAAGGTTAGTTAAAAAATTAGGGGTAGTTAGGATAGGGATGGGGGAGGGCAGGTTAGGGGAAGGGGAGGTTAGGGTAAGGGGTTGGGAAGTTCCCTCCCAGTCCGCTCCTTAATTGGATGAGACTGGGAGGGAAGTGGGGAAGGCCCCAATGTGTCGTTGTACGTATTTGCAAATTTATACCCCTCCTTGCGCACGCTGAACCCAAATTTTATAACATGTGCATACCAGCACGCGCATGTTATAAACTTCCACGTCCATTTTGAAAATCTACCCCATACTGAGCATTTCCCACAAGGGTGGTGACCCGGTGACAAAGAGGTCGGCATAGATTAAGAGCATAATTCGGAGTGAACAAGGTGATCTCTTAAGTTCTTTCCCCGATGGAATGTGAATCTTATTGGACCATTAAATACTGCGGGACTCTTAGGCAAGTAGACAGGAAAGAGGAACAAGCATGTTTTTTAATTAGTCTATAGCTGGCATCTAAATCAAGTAAGTGATGCTGAAGTTCTCCCACTGAAAGGTCTGAGCATGTGCAAAGAAACTCCATCTTCTCTGTTGGATTTCACAAGGAAAGCTTGTCTTTACAAAGTCACTTTTAGAGATAAAGAAAATATTTATTTATTTATTTATTTATTTTATAATCCGCTTTTCACATTTTTTTTTCAGCGCTTCAAAGTGGATTACATTCAGGTAATGTAGGTATTTCCCTATCCCCAGAGGGCTTACAATCCAAGTTTGTACCTTTAAAAAGAAAGGAGAAAAATTTTGGAGTTGGTAAAGGAATTTTTCTTGTTTTTACTGCAGTCACAGTGCTTTCATTTTCAAAGACACATAGGCACTGCTTTCTGTCTGTTCACTGGGGCAGGGCAGTGGAGGCTGAAGCAGTGTACTACAGAGTTTTTGTCTCTGCCTGACTTTGCACTGTGTACTGCACTGTTTATCTGCAGACAGATTGCTCATGAGCAAGTTAGCCAAGTACATAGTTCAACTATGGGTCAAGCCGACAGATGGGTGGTCCTCTCAAAGTTTCTCAGGAAGACCTCTGGGTCCTCACCTGTCTTCATTTTAAACAGGATGTGAGGTAATGGATTCACAGTGGTCACAGTGGTCTGCATTGCCTGTGCTATCTGTGTACCACTGTGTTTTGCTGCACAATTTATTCTTGCAGTGCCTGCTGCAGGTCAATTTGAGTTTTATAGTGTTCTTTAATTGCTGCTGCCCTGTAGCAAGGACCTGGATCACTTGCTCTATCTTACCTACTTTCTGAGCCACCTCCAAACTGGGTGCCTCTGCAGAGAATGAAAGGGAAGAAAAAAACCCTTAAAAAACTTGCTGGTCTGTCTGGCCCTAACTCACTGCTTGACCCTTGACTGCACAGGTGGCGCTACATCCCCCCCCTTGGTCTGTTTGAGCTGCAGATGGGTGAGAGGAACAGGGAGGTCCCAGGAGAAAAGAAAAAACTCTGTAGAGCTTTTTTTTATTTTCTTTTCTGCTGCGATGTGGACTTCTGCCTGTATTCCCTGCTTAGGCATGAAACCCCACTGCTGCTACCATATGTGATGCTGAGTAGTCAGGATTAGCCAGAGAACAAACTCCAGCCTGGAATCATACAAAAATCTTTATAAGCTTCTTTTTTGTGAACAACAAACAAAACAACTTAGCTAGATTGTGCAGTTCAACAAAACAATTGTAGTGTACAGCTCGTTATCTCAAGGCTTCCATCTCTGTTTGGACCTCCCTCATTCCTCAGGCCTGGGCCTCTTATCCCTGCTTGCAGTGATTCACCCTAGCCCAGAATCCCTTGCTGAGTTGGGAGTTAAGGAGGACCAGTACAGATAGCTGTAGGTGGTCCTTTAAGGTGTTCTAAGGGAGTTTCTTATTTACTCCCTCACACAATCAAAGAACTACAACAAAACATAGATCATTTTAAAGCAGATATTAAATGCGTCAAAGTTTCTAAATTCAGAAGAGATGAATAGGACTACTCACCATCATGAGAATATCCCTGGCGTAACAAAATGGATGCAACATATGAAGTGAATAAAACCAAGAAGAAGGTCACCTTTCATCCTCTGATGATTCATCGGACAGTTCTGGTGATTCTTGAAAAATCTCAGCAGTTTAAACAACAATCTTTTTTAGGAAGAAGCATTCAAGCTCACAGCATAGAAACAAGGAAATGACAGCAGAAAAGGACCAAATGGTCCATCCAATCTTCCCAGCAAGTTTATGGTAGTATCTGCTGCACTGTGTAGGTTACCCCCATGCTTATCAGTTTCCCAGACCATAAAAGACAGGGCTCTTGTTGGTTGCTGTCTGAATCAAATTCTCCATTACCTCTTGCTGTTGAAGCAGAGAGCAATGTTGGAGTTGTATCAAAAGTATCAGGTTTATTGGTTAAGGGTAGTAACAGCCGCATCAGCAAGTTACCCCCAAGCTTATTTGCTTCCCCAGACCATAAAATTTGGGGTCCTTGTTGGTTGTTGTCTGAATCCAATTCCCCTTTTCCTCTTCCGTTGAAGCAGAGAGCAATGATGGAGTTGCATCAACAGTATGAAGACTTATTGGTTAAGGGTAGTGAACACTATTCCAGCAAGTTATCCACATACACTCTTTTCTTCATTTATATCCTCTAGCCTTAAGGGATCTGCACTGTTTATCCCATGCCCCTTTGACTTCTTTAACTGTTTTTGTCTTTACCACCTTTTCTGGAAGGGCATTCCAGGCATCCACTACCCTCTCTATGAAGAAATATTTCATGACATTGGTTCTGAGTCATCCTCCCTGGAATTTCATTTTGTGACCCCCAAGTTCTACTGATTTCTTTCCATTGGAAAAGGTTTGAAGTATGTGCATCATTAAAACATTTCAGATATCTGAAGATCTGTATCATATCTCCCCTGAGCCTCCTCTCTTCCAGGTTATACATATTTAGGTCCTTCAGCCTCTCCTCATAAGTCATTTGATGGAGAAACCCCACCATTTTGGTCGCCCTTCTCTGGATCTCCTCCATCCTGTCTCTGTACCTTTTGAGATACGATCTCCAGAACTGAACACAGTACTCCAGGTGAGGCCTCACCAAAGACCTGTACAAGAGGATTATCACCTCCTTTTTCTTACTGATATTTCTCTCTCTATGCAGCCCAGCCTTCTTCTGGCTTTAGCTATCACCTTGTCACATTGCATTGCCATCATCAGATCACCAGAAACTATCACCCCAAGATCCCGCTCTTAGTCTGTGTACATAAGCCTCCCCCCCCACCATACCATATAGCTCTTTTGGATTACTGCGTCCCAGATGCATGGCTCTGCACTTCTTGGCATCGAATCCCAGCTGCCGTATCTTAGGCCACAGTTCAAGCTTCCTTAAATCATATTTAATTCTCTTTACTCCTTCCAGCATTTTCACTGTATTGCAAATGTTAGTATCACCGCAAATAGACAAACTTTACCTTCTATCCCTTCCGCAATGTCGCTCACAAAGATATTGAACAGAACTGGAGATTGACAGCAGAACAACTTTGCCTGACACAGAGCCCTAAGAAGATCTGAAACACCTCAAGACTGTCGGTAGTCAATCTCTTGAACAAGCAGCTTTCACCCATACAATTTCAGGTGTTGGATCATGGTTTTTCTTTTGTTCCCACATGTAGGCATAAATCGTTTGAAAGCCATGTACAGCTCTATAAATTTTTCTCAATCCTTTCAAGTCAAGCACTTTTTTTCTCAGAAGCCACCAGGACCACAGGATATTTCAATTGCAAATCATCATTCTTGCTTGATTCCACCAGGATCAGTTGATCCATACCTATTGACTTTCCAGGACCAAGTATTTGTGTATTTGCACACCATAGAACAACAATTATCGAGGACTTTTAAAATTTATCCACACAGCAAAGGAAAGCTTTGCAGTCCTTACAATGAGACCATGTGATAGTAATTAAACCAGCAGACAGGGGAGGAGCTATAGTGGTTATGGATATCACAGCATACATCAATGAAAGATACAAGATATTACTCCCAGTTATAGGAAGATCCATCTCAGAGATTCATAGATGAGATTGACATATTGTTAATCCTTGCTGAAAAACTAGGGTTTCTTACATCCAAAGAAAAATCATTTTTGTGGTTTAGATATTTATGAGTACCTGTACTACATGGAGTACCTAAAACTTGACCAACATTACTCAAATAATGATTTTATTTATGAAATTGTAACCAAACTTTATTGGCACCTGTTAGAATGTACGATATCCTAGATTTATTAACCTTAGTCTATGTGCCTATTTGTAAACCGTTGCGATGGTATATAACTTAGCAACGGTATAGAAAAGTTTTTAAATAAATAAAAAAATAAATAAATTCATAAAACTTTACTTCAGCCTCCTTCTTGCCCAATAGTTTCTGCCAATGGCTCAATCCTAAAATCTTTAGCTATCTTTGTTAATCATCTTCTTCAATCAATCATGTGATCGATACTTAGGAAATTACATACCTTGAGGAAAATTCCAGAAGATGCCCTTTTAGTCACCCTAGATGTAGAGAATCTGTACACTAATGTACCTCAGTTGTGAGCCTTGGATATAATTTAGGAGGAGAAGTCCAAAAAATGTTATTAATCAAGTTGACTTAGGGAATAGCCACTGCTATTACTGGCATTAGCATGGGATCTATTTAATGATTGGTTACTTGTCAGGTACTTGTAACCTGGATTGGCCACTGTTGGAAAGAAGATGCTGGACCTGATGGATCTTCAGTCGGACCCAGTATGGCAACTTCTTATGTTCTTAAATCAAAGACCTGAATCTGTTGTATCTGTGGACTCTTGGGCTGAGGCGAGATTAACTCTACCTGCAGGGAGGAGCCTGCAGGTTCTTGCCGTTGGCAGTAGATGCAAGTGAAGTAGGGACCAAACAGGACCTTCACCTAAACCAGCCCACATTCCCCTCAGGCAAGTCTTTGGGTGCCACGGACAGCAGGATTTAGGCAAGGGTCTCTGCTGAAGACTGGAGACATGGTCCAAGGCCAGGCTAGAGTCTTAGGCAGGCGGCGGTCAGGTGTGTCAAGGATCCAGGTTGGGGTTGAGGGCAGGCAGTGAACCGGCATATCCAGAGTCCAGGCAAAGGTCTGAGGCTGGCAGTGGTTAAGCGTATCCAGAGTCCAGACAAAGAGCCAAGACAGGCAGCGGTCAAGCATAATCAGAGTCAAGGCAAAGGTCAAACCATGGATCTATCTGTGGAAAGGAAAGAGGGACAGATAGGCAGAAGCAGGCTGGGCAGGCAAGGCTGGAACAAATAGGGTTGAAGACTGGAACAGGCAGAGGCAAAGGCAGGAACAGGATGAATAGCAACACACACACTACACAGGGTAGCTGGACCTGTTGCTGAGGCACAGAAGGGCTGTCAGTGAGGTTCTTAAGTTGGACCCAGGCTGTTTACTTCATCTTTGGGTGCCGCAGCCTTTTCCCACCATAGGCCCTTTAAAGGTCAGGCCATTGAACTCGCGTGCAATTAAGGAGGCTATGGGGACACAGCAGTCACAGAGGCATTCTGCTGCACGATGAAGATTTGAAAGGCCTGGATTGGGGGTGCCTCCCATGAGCTGCAAACACAACAGTTCCCCCCTTTTAGGCTCCCTCCCTGAGGCTTTGGGTTTGGGTTTCATTGGGTACCAGTGGTGGAAGTCTTTTAGTAGATTGAGATCCAGTACCTTAGACGATGGCTCCCATGAATTTTCTTCTGGACCACAGTTCTTCCACGAGATCAAATATTCTATTTGCTTGCCTCTCTCATGGGAATCCAGGATTTCTTGGATTTCATATATTGTGTCCTCATCTGCAACAACTGTAGAAATATGCACAGCTGTGAGAGCCCAGCACAGCTGTAATACTCCAAAGAATGACTGATCCTTATGTGACACTGGACAGAAGAACATTGATGGATAGAACATACAAGTATAAAAATCCATAGCAACATATGGAACACTGAGAAGCCCTGTAGGACATGTGCTTTGAATTAGCAGACAGAGTGGCTTAATATGCACTGAGGGGGCAGGATTTGAATTCTGTGCCCAAAGGAAAGTGGGGGAGGATATAGAACTAGTTTTTCCAGTGGAACTAAAGAACAAAGGAAGGAGAGGATGTAGTCAGCAATAAAAGTGTTACGAATGTGCCCAGGGAGCCCTGGGAAGGGTGTAGAGGCACGATCGCTTGCTCCTGAGAGAGAGTGAGCCCTTGGGCCCCGAGGTGGCTCAGGGAGGAGCCCCAAGACACACCCCAAGGGAGGTGAGCAAGTACAAGCATGGGCGGAGCAAGAACATGGGAGGAGGATGATGTGGGTCAACCCTCTGTTAAACCAACACATACTGGTGAGGACAGACAGAGACAGATGGCCGGAAACTCTGAGGCAAGGTACCAGAGTAGGAGAATCCGGACCCGAGGAAGTAAAAGAGTCAGAGTACATAGGGGAACAAGGACTCCTGAAACTTAGACGAGAAGAGGACTCCTGGACTGGAGGAGATGAGATGAGACTCTTGGAGACTTGGACGAGATGAGACACTCGGAGACTTGGATGAGATGAGACACTCGAAGACTTGGACAAGACGAGACTCTTAAAGATGAAGAAGAGATGAGACACTCGGAGACATGGACGAGACGAGACACTCGAAGACTTGGACAAGACGAGACTCTTGAGGACTTGGACAAGACGAGACTCTTGAGGACTAGGGAGAGTACTGTCCCTCAGGGCGCCCTACACAGCCCAATGTGGACATGTCACAGTCCCTGCTGCATGCCCTACACAATCTGGAAGGCTGGTCACGGATCATGCTGAGAGCGGAACGTGCACAGAGTGGAGAAGAGAGTCCAGACAGCACTTGAAAGAAGTCCAGCTGGAGAGGATTCCAGTCACCTGAAGACAGACACCAGGGACACCGGAATTGCTTCTAAGAAGGTTGACTGAAGGAGAGGTCCGGGGGATAGCAAGGCTGCTGGCAGATACTTCTGGATTGAGAAAAGGAGAGAAAGAAGAGGGTATGTGAGAGGGCATTCCTCAAGCGCAAGTCATCTGGACTTCTGGACACCTGGACATCTGGATCTCAGATCCCAGATATCCAGGGTCTCTGGATATCTGGGATGATGGACACAGGTAGAGTGGAATACTGGATGAGTAGAGATCAGAGGGTTGTAGAGAAGAGGACAATGGACAATGGACAATGGACATCAGGATGAAGGATGTCTGGACACCTGGACATCTGGATAGCTTGAAGAGGACATCTGGACATCTGGACATCTGGGCGACAGGAACGTCTGAGACATCTGGATACAGACAAGGGACCTCGAGGCTTGCAGAAGGGAAGCCAAGGGCTGGAACATACCATGAGGATGATCTGATGAGGGATGAAACCTAGAGCCTCGGACGGACATCAGGAAGAAGACGACATGGAACACAAAGTCTTCTGGATAGGAGTAGCAAGATGGACCTCGATGGAAGTGGTAGAACTCCATAGATGGAGAAGCTCCAAGGAGGGTGTAACTCCATCCGAAGGCTCTGAGGAACTGAAGCAGAGCCTTTTTATAGGGCAGGACCAGGAAGAGCCCTTAAGACATCATCTGGAGGGCACAGGAGGACTTCCTGTCTCCGGCTCTTTAAGAGGAGAAGAGAGACGCGCGGCCAGGTCCTAGGGGAAGCCCTGGAGGAAGATGGGTGGAGCTAGGGCCTGCAGTGGCATCCTGGAAGCATGGAGGAAGAAGGAGAAGGCCACCGGTGGCTCCTGCCACTGAAGAGGAGCTGCGCTGGGGCAGGGTCCAGCCCCAAAGAAGAGGAGACAGAGGCAGTGGTTCCCTGCCATGAAGAGGGACTCCGGCGGCGGCACTTGGGCCGTAGAAGAGGAGAGAATCCTGGTGGGGACTTCCCCGTTGAAGAGGAGTCAGCGGCATGGCTCCAGCAGTGCAGGATGGAGCGACAGCAGCAGCAGCAGCGGCGGCAAGGCTGCAAAGATGCAGAGAGGCACAGTTTGGCGGCGGTCCGGACCGCAAGAGAGAGCAGCAGCATCAGGCTGGCAGAGGAGGAAAGGTAAGGGCCTGTCCATGGGATGCGGTCCATGGGCATAATCGTAACAGTACCCCCCTCTGAAGCCCCCCCCAAAGCCTGTTCACTGGCTGAGGGTGGAGGCAATTCCAATGCAAGGTGGAATACTGGAAGTCCGACACAGTTCTTCAATGTTGCAAGGAGTGGAAGGAAGGACGAAGCAACATGTTGACAACTTGATGTAGACACAAGGAATATAAGAAGGAAAGTCCAAGTAATATCACACTGCCCCGAGGCACAGGGAAGCATAGACAATTTCTTGTGTAAAAGGTTGGCACTGCCCCGAGGAGCAGGGAAGCATAGGCAGTCTCTGGTGTAAAAAGTTGGCACTACCTCGAGGAGTGGGGAAGGGCAGGAGACAGTCTCTGAAGAAAGCACACGCAGGCCCCCGAGGAGCTGGTACCTGAGCTAGAGGCCAGGGCCCTTAGTGAAACAAGAGAGTCCAAAGAACTAGGTACCAAAGATGGAAAGCTTGTCATAGCAGTATGAAGATCCCTTGCTGAAAAGCTGACGCAAGAGAAAGGGTCAAGTGGAAGGAAGCACAAAATTACCAGTTCCAATTCTTTTAAGAGGACAAGCAGTAAAAGCAACTCCTCCTAAGTCTGTGAAGGGAGAACGATGTCTCTCAGGAAAGCTACGTATAGTGATGCAGGCTCCCGTATGGAAAGAAGCAGTTCAAAAGGAGCGTGAAAGCCAACAAACATCACTACGGGACTTCAGGCAGGATACTGATTCAGCATCTTGAATTACCAGATAGGCGTTTGGGTGAATATCTCTCAGGCTAGAGGCAATTGAGCTGATGTTGGTAAATGAGGCTCAATGGTAATGAGACTCCAGCAGGCCATGGGTAAACCAGGATGGCATTTATAGTCTTTTACTAAGCAGCGGATGAATACCAGAAGAGTGGATGAAGCAATTCACAAAGTCCGGTTCAGATTTACCAGTTCGGGATGCTGCAGGAAAGGAAGTTGGAGGAAAATTGACAGTGAACGCTGGATTGTAACAACTTGTCTTGCAACAACAAGGAGCTACAGAATTCTGGTCTAGTAGCTTGCAAATAGAGAAAAGGTAGAACTTCTCACTTGTGCGGAGCAACGCAGGATCAAAAGCTGGATCCAAGGTGAACTAGCCGAGTAGAAATCAAGGAGATGAGAAGCTCCATGGTGAACTTCAAACTTGAAAAAGGTTTGGCTAGAAATTACTCCAGCAAGGCGAGCAAGAAGAAGCGGAACCAGGTTTAGGGTGCAGGCGCCTCTTGCAGGTCATTTAACCCTGGAAACCTGGAGTTGCTCTATGGTATACTTTTTGAAGCTTGGAGGTTATCAGCGAGAAGTCAAGTTGATACTGAAGGTGGAAGTCTGGGTGCAGGCGCCTCCTGCAGGTCGTGGAGACCCAGGGATCTGGAGTGCTGTGGAGTATACTCTGGTGAGAAATCCTCTAGAAGTTATTTGATGAAGGAGTCAAAGTAGGTACTGGAAGTGGAAGTCTGGGTGCAGGCGCCTCCTGCAGGTTGTGGATGTTATGGTTTTGAGGTGTTGGAGTGGATTCTTGGGCACTGTGGTGATGGCCATGCCCACGGGGAGGAGCCCCATGAGGATCCGCAGTACTAGGCTAGACTCGAGACACAACACATAGAGAAGTTGAATTTATTATACAGCTGGTAGCACTGCCCGAGAAGCGGGCAGCTGTGGAAGTAACCCAGGAAGACAGTCCAATGATCCTCAGCAGGTAAAGCTAGTCTCGTAGACAGTAGATGGTAGGCAGCGCGGCGTAGCAGGAACAGGTCCCAGATGTAGAGTAGAGCGCTGTGGCTGAAGATAGACTGAGAGGGTTAGTACTCACAGAAGCTGAAGCTGTGTTAGAGTTCCAGTCAGGCAAAAGCTGTTCGGTATCAGACACCAGCATAGGGAGAGCAGGCCTTCGAGGAGCGAGTACCCGGTGTCCCATATTGGTATCTGAAATAAAGAGAAAGGGCCCCTGAGGAGTGGGTACCCAGGTTAGAGGGATACCCTGAAGGGCAGAGAGAGAGAGAGCTTCCAGTGGCAACTGAAAGCGGCAGAGTGCTAACTCGGTTTGTTAGCAAAAGCGGGCAGGCTAAATATCCGGCTGGGATGACGTCACTCGAGGGAGACGCCCCCCAGGTCCCCGCCATGACGTAGTTAAAGACGTGGGTGGTGTACACCTGTTCACCCTAGGAGGCCGTCAGGAAATCATGGCGAACACCGTCACCATTGCCGATCCGGGGACACCAGAGAGAGCGACATGAGGACGTGGCAGCAGCCATCTTCTCAAGGTTAGCGGAGAGTGAAGGAAGAAAGGTGAGGCACAGAGGTCGAAGCCGTCTGAGACCGACAGATGCAACAGTGGAAACCCAGGGAGAATGTGCATCTCAGTGGGAATGAACGAAGATGGTCCTTGGAATGGTGGCAGGCAGCTCCTGCTGGTCAAGAAGGTTCCAGGACTGGAGGGAAACGAAGAAGGTCTGGATGCAGGCGCCTTCTGCGGGTCATAGGAAACCAGACATATTGAAAAGAGACAAGCGGGTTAGTACACAATTCTGAGAGAAAAACAACAAAATGAGTCTAGAAATTTGGAGAGAAATCCTGCTAAAGAACAGGAAATATACGTCCAAGAAAAGACAAAATTTGTTTAAAAATTTGGGAAATCGTGAGTTGAGAACTTGGAGAAAACTTTCTGCTTGCAACCAGAAACCAAAGTTCGGAACTTGGGAAAAATGTTTCTGCTTAATATAGGGAACACGAGTTGAGAAAGGTTTTGTTAGAAAAACAAGTAACAAAGTCCAGCAAAATTGAAAAAATATTTCTAGTAAAAAGTTCTGGCCAGACACATAGAAATAATTTTGTCCAGAAAATTTTGTGCAAAAACCTCTTGTGAAAGTTAGACCAGACAAAAATTTAAAAAATTGTCCAGGCTATTTTGTGCCCATCACAGGCACCGGCTCACTGAGCTCATGGCCTTTGGATTCTGTTACGAATGTGCTCAGGGAGCCCTAGGAAGAATGTAGAGGTGCAAACGCTTGCTCCTGAGAGAGAGAGTCCTTGGGCCCTGAGGTGGCTCATGGAGGAGCCCCAAGACACACCCCATGGGAGGTGAGCAAGTACAAAAATGGGCGGAGCAAGAACACAGGAGGAGGATGAAGTGGGTCAAACCTCTGTTGAACCAACACATACTGGTGAGGACAGACGGAGACAGAGGGCCGGAAACTCTGAGGCAAGGTACCAGAGTAGGAGATTCCAGACCCGAGGAAGTAAAAGTGTCAGAGTACATAGGGGAACGAGGACTCCTGGAACTTGGACGAGAAGAGGACTCCTGGACTGGAGGAGATGAGACAAGACTCTTGGAGACTTGGAGGAGATGAGACACTTGGAGACTTGGACGAGACGAGACACTCAAAGACTTGGACAAGACGAGACTCTTGAAGATGAAGAAGAGATGAGGCTCTTGGAGACTTGGATGAGACGAGACACTCAGAGACTTGGATGAGACAAGACACTCGAAAACTTGGACAAGACGAGGCTCTTGAGGACTTGGACAAGACAATACTCTTGAGGACTTGGACAAGACGAGACTCTTGAGGACTTACACAAGACGATAATCTTGAGGACTAGGGAGAGTGCTGTCCCTCAGGGTGCCCTACACAGCCCGACGTGGACTGGTCACAGACCACCTGTCCTGCTGCGTGCCCTACACAAACTGGAAGGCTGGTCGCGGACCACGCGGAGAGCGAGACATGCACAGAATGGAGAAGAGAGTCCAGACAAGGCTTGGAAGAAGTCCAGCCGGAGAACATGATTGTATGGGAAAATTCAACCCAAGGCAGGAGGATGGCCCAGTTATCCTGGCACTCATTGATATAAGAGCGGAGGAAGGTTTTAAGGGTTCTATTGGTACGTTCTACTTGCCTGTTCCCTTGTGGGTGGTAGGCCGTTGTGTATTCAAGTATGTTATTGAATTTCTTATAGATGGACCACCAGTACCGCACGGTGAATTGAAGTCATCTATCCAATAGTATATGTTTCAGTAAATCATGTAAGCGGAAGATGTGGAGAGTGAAGAGGCATGCCAATTTTGGAGCAGAAGGAAGGGCCAGGTAGGAACAAGACAAATAGCACATGCACTACACAGGATATCTGTTCCTGTCATTGAGGCAAAGAAGGGTTATCGGTGAGGTCTTTAAGTAGGGCACAGGCTGGTGATGTTATCTTTGGGTACCACTGCCTTTTCCCACCGCAGGCCCTTTAAAGGTCAGGCCATCGGGCATGTGTACCTAAGGAGGCCGCGGGAATGCAGCAGTTGGCATGCATCCTGAGGCACGACAAAGATGTGAGAGGCCCAGCATCAGGGGTGAGTAGTGTGGCTCATGGATGCCTCCTGTGAGCCACGAATGCAGCAGAACCTCAGCAGTTTCCAACATTTATTCACTCCTTGACTAAACTAGTTTTATGCAAAATGTTTTTCATGTTCCAGGCAACGTATTATCATCAAGATCATGGGGTGGCTATGGGTTCCCCATTGGCACCAGATGTAGCCATCTTATATGTTGCTTCCTTTGAACAATGCATGGTGTATTCAGCAACTTTTTTACAAGGGTAATTTTATGATGTTGCTATATCGATGACATTTTTTTTCATTTGGACAGACACAGAAGCGTCGCTTTTAGTATTCCACGCATGGTTGAATTTGCAAGATAAAAACCTCAGATTCACTGTCAACTTTGATTGCTCAAGAATTTCTTTTTTGGACATTAATATCTAGAAGAATGGGAGAACTTTCATAACCACATTATATCGCAAACCCACAGAGCATAATAATCTTTTAAGGTGTCAGAGCTGTCATCCCGTGACTTCAAAATTAGCTTATCGGTCAATTTTTTTAGGTTCAGATAATGTGTTCTGAGTTGTCTGATTTCAGATTAGTCAGATAATGTACTGAGCAGCATATTTAGTATTAGCTGACTGTTGCTTTTAAGATTTGGTCCCTCCCAATGCAGTTTATAAATTCAGTTGCAAATACCCTTGACATTGCTATGAAGCTACTAAATGATTAACTTATGAACTGCTATAAATATGTGTGGACACTGAAATCTGTTGCCAAATCTTATTGTGTTCCTCTAGGAACATAGTATCATAGTAATGACAGCAGAAAAGGACCAACTAGTCCATCCAGTCTGTCCAGCAAGCTTCTTATGGTAGTATCTGCCATGCTGTGCATGTTACCCCATACTGCTGCTCTATGCAGTTATCCCCAAGCATTATGATAACCCATAAACATTTACTTAGAAACATAGAAACATAGAAGTGACGGCAGAAGAAGACCAAACAGCCCATCTAGTCTGCCCAGCAAGCTTTCACACCTATTTGTTTTCACACCTATTTGTTTCACACCTATTTGTTTCACACCTATTTGTTTTCACACCTTATTGTTTTCCTTGTTATATGTAACTGCTTTTCTGCACTATTGTTTAAATGGTAAAGTTTATTATAATTTCACCCCTGTTTCTTGTGAACCAGCATGATGGGACCACCGTCTTGAATGTTGGTATATAAAAAACTTAAATAAATAAATAAAATAAATAATATTTGTTTTCATAATCTGTTACTCTGACCGCTGAGGTCAGGGCCCTTATTGGTAACTTTTTGGTTCCAATTCCCTTCCACCCCCACCATCGATGTAGACAGCAGTGCTGGAGCTGTATCTAAGTGAAGTATCTAGCTAATTGGTTTGGGGTAGTAACCGCCGTAATAAGAAAGCTACTCCCGTTTGTTTACCCTGCATGTGCAATTCAGCCATTGTTGGTTGTCTGAATAAAGATCCTCTTTACTTAATTCCCTCTGTTGCTGAAGCAGTGAGCTGCGCTGGATACTTATTCCAAGTCAAGTATCATGCTTAATTGATTTGGGGTAGTAGCCACCGTAACAAGCAAGTTATACCCATGCTTATTTGTTTACCCAGACTATGTAATTCATTCCTTGTTGGTTGATGCTGATATAAATCATCTTTTCTCTCTGCCGTTGAAGCAGAGAGCTATGTTGGATGTGCATTGAAAGTGAAGTATCAGGCTTATTTGATTTGGGGTAGTAACTGCCGTAACAAGCCAGCTACTCCCATCCTTATTTGTTTACCCAGACTATGTAATTCATTCCTTGTTGGTTTATGCTGAATATAAATCATCTTTTCTTCATTTTCCCTGCCGTTGAAGGAGAGAGCTATGTTGGATGTGCATTGAAAGTGAAGTATCAGGTTTATTTGATTTGGGGTAGTAACCGCCGTAACAAGCAAGCTACTCCCCTGCTTTTTTGTGGATGCAAATCCTTTGTTCCACATTTCCTCTTGCCGTTGAAGCATAGAGCAATATTGGAGTCGCATTAACTGTGTGTATGTTTATTGAATAAGGATATTAATCTCCAAGTAGTAGCCGTCATTCCCGCAAGCAAGCAACCCCTTGCCTCTTCTCTTCATTCACATCCTCTAGACTTTATGGATCCACAGTGTTTATCCCACGCCCCTTTGAAATCCTTCACAGTTTTGGTCTTCACCACTTCCTTCGGAAGGGCATTCCAGGCATCCACCACCCTCTCCGTGAAGAAATACTTCCTGACATTGGTTCTGAGTCTTCCTCCCTGGAGTTTTAAATCGTGATCCCTGGTTCTGCTGATTTTTTTGCAACGGAAAAGGTTTGTCATTGTCTTTGGATCATTAAAACCTTTCAAGTATCTGAAAGTTTGAATCATGTCACCCCTGCTCCTCCTTTCCTCCAGGGTGTACATATTTAGATTCTTCAATCTCTCCTCATAAGTCATTCTATGAAGACCTTCCACCTTTTTGGTCGCCCTTCTCTGGACCGCCTCCATCCTGTCTCTATCCCTTCGGAGATACGGTCTCCAGAACTGAACACAGTACTCCAGGTGAGGCCTCACCAAGGACCTGTACAAGGGGATTATCACTTCCCTTTTCTTACTCGATATTCCTCTCTCTATGCAGCCCAGCATTCTTCTGGCTTTAGCTATCACCTTGTCACATTGTTTCGCAGACTTCAGATCATTAGAGACTATCACCCCGAGGTCTCTCTCCTGCTCCGTACATATCAGCCTACTCCCCCCATCGAATACAGTTCTTTCGGATTTCCACACCCCATGTGCATGACTCTGCACTTCTTGGCATTGAATCTCAGCTGCCATATCTTCGACCATTCTTCCAGCTTCCTTAAATCCCGTCTCATTCTCTCCACTCCTTCCGGCGTGTCCACTCTGTTGCAGATCTTAGTGTCATCCGCAAAAAGACAAACCTTACCTTCTATCCCATCCGCAATGTCGCTCACAAAGATATTGAACAGGACCGGTCCCAACACCGATCCCTGCGGCACTCCGCTCAACACTGCTCTCTCTTCAGAGAGCTAGCAACATTTTTACTGGGTAATCATCCTTCTTGTAATTCAGACAATAATGCTTAATGTGCTATGTTTATGGGCTTTGCCATAGAGCACCCCTGTGCTCTTTCCCTTATATCTGTGAATCAGTACCCCAGACCGTAAAAGTCAGGGCTCATGATGGTTGTTGTCTGAATCCAATTCCTCTTCCCCCCACCCCCCACCATCAAAGAGGATATTGCATTTAATTATTGTGCAAAGCCACAGTTGCTTAAAAAATTTATAGATTTAAAAATAAGGAATTAAATTTTAAGACCCGCATAAATGCACACATGTGCGCGTTTGCCGTCACATGCACATGGACACACCGTTTTTATACACAATCCAACAGGTGTGTTGCAAAATCAATTGCAAAGGTCCATGTAAAACAAATCAGAAAAAACAATTTAAACAGGAAAAGTTCAATAATTCCAAAATGCCAAATCTTTATTGAAATGTCAGTCCCCCGACATGGACTGTGATTCGCAAAGGCTGCATTGGAAGGGACCAATTACATGTGATAAAATAAAGTGGCATTACATTCTTGAGAAATGTGTCTCATTAGATACATCAAGGGGAATTTCCAGAGGATAATTTGGAGGGTTGAACCAATTACATTTGGAAGAGCACAGTTCAAATGTGTATGAAGAAGGATGTTAAATCATAGAAAACAATGGCAGTAAGAAGCAGGTTGATAAAATCACTGCATCTCATCTATGTAAATGAAGTGCCTTTCAAATGTGCACTGGTGAGGTGTCAACAAATGAAAAGTCTCTCGGAGTTATTAGTCTGAGGCATTCCATCAAGATTCAGAAACGATCCCTCAATATAATTTCAGACCCATTGCTACATTAACATCCCTAGCTAAGCTGATTGAATCAGTAGTGTTATCTCAATTATCAAATTATCTGTCAGAAAATGACATACTACACACAAACCAACATGGATTTCGCAAGGGTCACTCCACTGAAACTCTTCTGTTGACTTCATTTGACATTATATTTCGGGCTTTTGATTCTTATACAGATCACATCATTGTTTTCTTAGATATTTCCGCGGCTTTTGATACTGTTGATCACCAAATTCTCATCTCCATTCTCAAATCTATAGGTATTTCGGGTGCTGTATTACAATGGTTTATTTCATTTTTGTCTGATCGCATTCAACAAGTCAATATAAACAATCATTCTTCTGAACCATACTCTATTGCATCGGGTGTTCCACAAGGTTCTTCTCTATCCCCTATTCTCTTCAACATCTATCTACTACCTCTTTGCCGCATCTTAGCCTCACTAAACATACAATTCAAAATCTACGCCGATGACATACAGTTTATGGTACCATACAACACCTCTTGGACTCACACATTATCCTTAGTATCTTTATACCTCACGACTATTGACACATGGCTCTCTCACAATAGACTATAACTAAATTAAAAAAACCCAGAAATAGTCCACCTCTCATCAATTACAGATTCATCCATAGGTCCCCCCCCCTCAATTAGTATTTAACGGTATCACTATCCCCATCTCCAAATCTGCAAAAAATTTAGGTATAACCATTAATTCAGATCTTTCATTAAAACAACACATATCCATAATTACCAGAAATTCATTTTATAAGCTTCAACTCTTGAAACGGCTTTGTCCTCTACTTTTCTTTCATGATTTTCGGACTATACTTCAATCACTCATCTTTTCGGGGCTTGACTACTGTAATTCTCTTTATATAGGTCTCCCAGATAACACACTTCACTCACTTCAACTGATCCAAAATGCAGCAGCACGTATCTTAACAAACTCTTCCATAAAAAATCACATCACTCCGATACTTCAGTCATTACATTGGTTACCAATTAAATACAGAATACAATTCAAGATCCTGTCCATTATACACTCTCTCATCTACACTCCTAATTCAATTACCTTATGTTCCATTCTCCGGATTTACAAACCCACCAGACATCTAAGATCACTGGACAAAAACCTCTTAGACATTCCATCACCACGACAGGCCCGTCTTGACATCACCAGAAAAAGATCATTCTCTGTCATTGGACCAATCTTATGGAACGCATTACCAGACTCTTTAAGATCCATATCCATCTCCAAACACTTCAAAAAATCCCTAAAAACACATTTATTTCAATCTGCTTTCCATATATCACACACTAAATAACATAACTACTTCTCCATCACACAGGGCACAACATTATTATATATTGATTTATTTTTTATGTAAACTATTCATTGTTTTAGATATTTATTTTTATTATATATTTTTGTAATTTTGAGCTTTTATAATTTGATAATCTTTATGTTCTTTTAAATTTAAATCTTTATTTACATTTGTTTTTTATTTAGTTATGTAAACCGTTTTGATTAAACACTGTTTGTAAAGACGGTATACAAACACTTTTAAATAAAATAAAATAAAATATAAGGAGAACTTGTATTTAAACGATCAAGGTGCAGCCGAAGCTAGTACAAAGTTAAGCAAGAACAGATGCCACTACATGAGTGCTAGCTCCTCCCCTCTGGAGGAGCAAGCATCAACAGATTGCTAGCTCCGCCTACGGGGATACATCAGATTGCTAACTCCTCCCCTCTGGAGGAGCAAGCGATAACAGATTGCTAGCTCCCTAGCAAGATCCATAATAGATTGCTACTCCTTGCAGCAGGTCAACAGCAGATTGCTGACTCCTCCTCTATGGAGGAGCGGATTGATAACAGATTGCTAACTCCTACTCTCTGGAGGAGCGGATCGTTAACATCTACTGACTATTTTCCTAGAAGGTCTTAATTACCGCATTAAGGATGTACTAGCCGCCCGTGAGCTCCCCAATACCTTGGACTCCCTCATTGACCTTGCAGGATGAATTGATTGCCGTATGCATGAGCATTCCCAAGAGATAAAGGGTCCCAAGAAGATGACCTCGGGAGCTCCATGTCCTCGTCCTACACCGGTTACACAGACCATTTCTACGCCCAGTATTGAGGAGGAGGAACCCATGCAGCCATCTGACAGCTAAAGAGAGGCGTTATCATAAAAGATTTAGCCTCTGTATGTACTGCGGACAGACTGGCCATGCAGTACCCTCCTGCCCTATCTGTCAGGGAAACTCGCAGACCTAGGATCCGCCGGAGGATTCTTCCTAGGTCTTACCTCTCCATCTCTTCGACTGACTATTCCAGTCTCTATCCTTTTGAATACCCTCAAATTCCATACCGTAGCCTTAGTGGACTCTGGTGCCAGGGGAAACTTCATTCTTAAGCAACTCGTGGAGCACCTACAAATTCCCACCATCCGGACACCCACACCACTGCTACTATCCTCCATACATGGCGAGCCACTACCTGGTGAGGTCACGTATTCTACTCAACCCATCCGTCTCTGCATGGGGTCGCTCCACTCGGAAACCATCTCTTTCCTGGTCTTGGATAAAGCTATTCACCCGATTATACTTGGTATACCATGGCTACAGACCCACTCACCTCAGTTTCATTGGAACACTTTGGAACTGTCTCAATGGGGAAAAGACTGTCACGGAAGATGCCTTCAAGAAGTCACTCCCCTGCCATGCCTAACCACCATCACCTCTTTTCCGGGTCTACCTCAGCAATATTCATCCTACCAGGATGTGTTTTCTAAAAAGGCATCAGATACTCTGCCCCTTCATCGGTCCTTCGACTGCGCTATTAATTTGATACCTAATTCAGAACCTCCTAAAGGAAGAGTATACTCACTTTTTCTGTCAGAAACTCAGGCGATGTCGGCCTACATTCAGGAGAACTTAGCTAAAGGCTTCATTAGGCCTTCTAAATCTCCAGCCGGGGCCGGTTTCTTTTTTGTGGGTAAGAAGGATGGATCCCTTTGCCCATGTATAGACTACCGTGGATTAAATGAGATCACCATGAAGGACTGCTATCCACTGCCACTGATCTCTGAACTGTTTGATCGGCTCCAAGGGGCCAAAATATTCACAAAGCTGGACCTCAGAGGGGCATACAATTTAGTCTGCATACGCCAGGGAGATGAGTAGAAAATTGCTTTTAATACCCGCGACAGCCATTTTGAATATTTAGTCATGCCCTTCGGCCTTTGCAACGCCCCAGCTGTATTTCAAAACATGATGAATGACATTTTCAGGGACATGTTGTGTGGTCATATATCTCGATGACATACTGGTCTTCTCCCAAAACCTACAGAACCATCAAGTAGATGTTGCCAATGTTCTCCAAAGGCTTCGGGATAATCATGTATACGCCAAATTGGAGAAATGCTCCTTCGATCAGGAATCCGTTCCTTTTCTTGGCTATGTGGTATCCAGCCGAGGGTTCCAAATGGACCCACAAAATACCAAAAGTATTTGGAACTGGCCCCAACCTACTGGTCTCAAGGCTTTGTGGAGATTTCTCAGTTTCATGAATTATTACAGGTCCTTCATTCATCACTACTCCACCTTGACCGCACCTCTTACGGCCATGACGCGGAAGGGAGCCAATCCCTCACACTGGTCTGCTGAAGCTGTTGAAGCCTTTGAGAAACTTAAAGAGGTGTTCCTCCAGGAGCCATGTCTATACCATCCCAATCCCCAACAACCATTTATTGTCGAGGTAGATGCTTTGGATGTCGGAGTCGGTGCTGTCCTCAGTCAACACAGTGACACCCACACATTACATCCCTGCTCCTTCTTCTCTCGGCATTTCTCCCCGGCCAAGTGGAATTATGGGATAGGAGACAAGGAGTTACTCGCCATCAAATTAGCATTTGAAGAATGGCGCCCATGGCTCGAAGGTACAGAGAAGGGCGACTAAAATGATAAAGGGAATGGAACAGCTCCCCTATGAGAAAAGACTAAAGAGATTAGGACTTTTCAGCTTGGAGAAGAGACAGCTGAGGGGAGATATGATAGAGGTATTTAAAATCATGAGAGGTCTAGAACGGGTTAATGTGAATCAGTTATTTAATCTTTCGGAAAATAGAAAGACTAGGGGGCACTCCATGAAGTTAGCATGTAGCACATTTAAAACTAATCGGAGAAAGTTCTTTTTCACTCAAGGCACAATTAAACTCTGGAATTTGTTGCCAGAAGATGTGGTTAGTGCAATTAGTGTAGCTGTGTTTAAAAAAAGGATTGGATAAGTTCTTGGAGGAGAAGTCCATTACCTGCTATTAATTAAGTTGACTTAGAAAATTGCCACTGCTATTACTAGCAACAGTAGCATGGAATAGACTTAGTTTTTGGATACTTGCCAGGTTCCTATGGCCTGGATTGGCCTCTGTTGGAAACAGAATGCTGGGCTTGAGAGCCACAACCTCTCTTTGCTGAAGAAGACATCACATATTTATTTATTTATTACTTTTATATACCGACATTCGATCTCAATCGAGATATCACACCGGTTTACATTCAGGTACTGTAGGTATTTTTCTATCCCCAGAGGGCTTACAATCTAAGTTTGTACCTGAATATCAAATAGAGGACATCCTTGATGTTGTGCATCTTATGTTCTTAAGGTGCACAACATCAGATAACGGTCTACACTGACCATAAAAATCTTGAATACCTTCGTCATGTGCAATGCTTGAACCATAGACAAACATGCTGGTCCTAATTATTTAATTGATTTGATTTCTTGCTGAAATATTGTCCTGCAGTCAAGAATACCAGGGCAGATGCACTCTGCCGTTCCTTCGTCCCAGAAGACATGCCGGACACACCGCACCACATCATTGACCCTACCAAAGTACTGCTTGCATCTACCCACACGGTTCCCGCTGGGAAAACAGTGGTACCTCTCTCTCTCAGGAAGAAGATCCTCATATGGGCCCATGACTCATGGCTTGCAGGACACCCTGGGCAGTCCAGAACTCTTATCACGCTATAGAGATACTATTGGTGGCCTTCTATGAAGGAGGATGTGCGGGCCCACGTTGAGTCATGCCCTTCCTGCGCAAGACAGAAACCTTCAGCTGGCCATCCCTGGGGACTTCTCAAACCACTGCCCACTCCTAGTGAACCATGGACACACATGCAATGGACTTTATCATTGATTTGCCCTTATCCAACGGTAATAATACCATCTGGGTCACCATCGACCATTTTACAAAAATGGCACATTTTGTGGCACTGCCCGGCTTACCGTCTGCTCCAGAACTAGCTAAGTTGTTTAACTGGCACATCTTCCATCTACATGGCATGCCTAAACATATCCTCTCGGACAGAGGGGTTCAGTTTACAGCTAAGTTCTGGAGATCTTTGTGCAAGAAGTTCGACATCTCATTAGATTTGACGTCAGTGTATCACCTGCAAGCCAATGGACAGATGAAGAGAACGAATCGCACAGTAAAACAATTCCTTCGTGCCTATATCAATACCAGACAAAGCGACTGGTCAGAATTTCTTCCCTGGGCCGAATTCGCTCTGAACTCACACCAGTCTGCCTCAACTAGGTCATCTCTGTTCCAACTAGTTTATGAACATCAGCCATTACCTCCACTACCTATGCCATTATCGGTAGCCTCTCCTGCTGCCCAGGCATTGGTGCAAGAATTACACCAGTTGTGGGAACACACAAAAGAACTTCTCCAGAAGGCTGAACAACAAGCCAAAAAATTATATGATGCCCATCACAGAGCCACACCGCAGTTACAACTCGACGATAAGTATGGCTGAGTACCCAGTTCATCCGCCTTAAACTGCCATCGGTCCAGATACATAGGACCCTTTTCAGACCTCCGCCGCCTAGGTCCGGTTATGTACAGTTTGAAGATACCACCGGTAGCTTCGTATACATAATGCTTTTCATATCTCCCTTCTGAAGCCACTCATCCTGTCAAAGTTCTCCAGGAAGACTCTGGAGCCCGAACCTCTCTGCTGAAGAAGACATCACATATCAAGTAGAGGACATCCTTGATATAAGAAAATGTGGCAGACGATGGGAATATCTTATTTCCTGGGAAGGTTTCAGTCCGGAGGAAAACAGTTGGGAGCCTGCATGTAACATCCTGGACAAGGACTTGATCCAACAGTTCCACAGGACACATCTTCGGAACCCGAAACCCCTGGGGAGGGGCCCTAAGAAGGAGGGTACTGTTATGCCTGTTGGTCATAGACAGCTGTGACCTCTCATGCTCTCCTCCTTTTTCCCTGCTCCATCTAGTCTGGGAAGAATGGCGGTGTCTGCCAGTTCTCGACGACCTCTCTGGTGTTCCCGGGCCAGTGTGGGTGCTGTCGGCCGCCATCTTGGACCTGGAGTTACCTAGGCGCGTGCGAGCGTGCAAGGGCCTTATTTGAATATGTCATGGTGGGAACCTCGGGGGCGTCCCCACCTAATGACGTCAACCCAGTAGCGTATTTAATCGAACCAGCCCTTGCCTTCATCGAGTTAGCAAGGAGTTCAAGGACTTCCTATTCCTGATTCAGCTTTGGCATTTGGAAGCTTGGAGCACCTGCTCCTCAGGGGCTCCCCGGCATCCGCTCCTCGGAGGACCTTCCTGCCTGTCTGCTGCTGTATCTGCTTCTCAGATATACCCTGCTCCAGGAACCACCAGTTGTGAGTACTTCTACAGACATCTTCATTTCTGCACTACACTGAGGAGCCTATGTGGTGTACCCCGATTCTCAGGCCACTACCACCCATCTTCAGTGAGAACCTTTCATCCTTCCTGCTCTACAGTATTCCTGCTCACCATCTTCACAGAACCACTTCCCAGTTTGGCATCGCTACATATAAAAACTGTACAGAATTCCTTGGTGTACCCCGCTCCGTGGGCCACTACCAGCTCTGTATCCTGAGGTGCCTATTCTCGCCAGAGGGGATCCATGGCGTATCCCGTCCCACGGGCCACTACCGGATCTTCTCCACTGTGTCTCATTCTGGGTAATATCCATTGCCCAGGACTGTACTTCCATATTGCTAATACTGTGGACTTTGCTTTCCTTCTTATATAATAAAGTCTCCTTCTTTAGCTGTGTGCCATGCCACTGAGACCACGCCTTCTGACAGTGAGGCTCACAGGGCTTCTCCCTGTGGGCGGAGTCATCACTCAACTCAGCCCAGGGGTTCACATTCTCCCTTAAACATAACAGCTGGCTTATTATCCAGCTAGAATTTAGCCAGATAAGGGCCCAAATCTTCATTTAGCTGGATAATTTCTGCGTTATCTTGCTAAATACGTTTGCACATGGACCTCCATATGCCTGTAAATTTCATAAAATAATTTCAGTTAAAACATCAAGAGCAATGGGTCCTGTGTCTCTGGGGAGCGGTGACCAGACTCAAGCCTATGTCTTCAGTGCTGAGTCTCAGGCTATGCAAAGTTTCAGTGCTTGGGTATCAGAATCCTTGTCCAGTTGCACGGAATACCCAAGCACATAGTCTCAGACAGAGGCATACAGTTCACAGCCAGATTCTGGAAGGCTGTTTGCAAGAAGTTCGATATCACTCTCAACTTCACATCATCATATCATCCGCAATCCAACAGACAAACCAGGCGGATGAACCGCACCCTCAAACAGTTCCTCAGAGCCTATGTTTCTTCATGCCAGAATGATTGGGCTGAACTTCTACCGTGGGCCGAGTTTTCCATCAGCTCTCATCCAGCAACATCTACTGGATCATCACCATTCGAAGTGGTATATGGACGACTACCTTCACACCTTTGCCACTTCCGCTAACCATGTCGTCCCCAGCAGCTCAAGCCACTGCCAATGAAATTCACACTCTTTGGAAGAAGACAAAGGAGATGCTCATCAAAGTCGGAATCCGAGCAAAACGAGACTATGACATGCATCACGGCAAGGCTCCTGAACTTAAGCCTGGTGATAAGGTCTGGTTATCTACTAAGCATCTCAGATTGAAGTTGCCTTCTGCTCCCTTTGCTCCACGTTTTGTCGGACCATTCCCTATCCTCCGACATCTGGGCAACTTCTCCTACAGTCTCAAACTTCCACCAGCAATGAAGATCCATAACGCATTTCATGTCTCATTGCTCATCACTCATACTCAACAAATTCAGCACCAAGACACCAGAGCCTCCTCCTGTAGATACAGAAGATCTTGAGTACAAAGTCGATGCAATTTTGGACGTTCGAAAAAGAGGCAGAGTATGGGAATACCTCCTGTTATGAGAGGGCTTTGGACCAGAAAATAACTCATGGGAACCTATGTCTAACATTTTGGAGAAAGAGATCTAGGTGTCATAGTGGATAACACATTGAAATCGTCGGTGCAGTGTGCTGCGGGAGTCAAAAAAGCAAACAGAATGTTGGGAATTATTAGAAAAGGAATGATGAATAAAACGGAAAATGTCATAATGCCTCTGTATCGCTCCATGGTGAGACCGCACCTTGAATACTGTGTACAATTCTGGTCGCCGCATCTCAAAAAAGATATAATTGCGATGGAGAAGGTACAGAGAAGGGCTACCAAAATGATAAGGGGAATGGAACAACTCCCCTATGAGGAAAGACTAAAGAGGTTAGGACTTTTCAGCTTGGAGAAGAGACGACTGAGGGGGGATATGATAGAGGTGTTTAAAATCATGAGAGGTCTAGAACGGGTAGATGTGAATCGGTTATTTACTCTTTCGGATAGTAGAAAGACTAGGGGGCACTCCATGAAGTTAGCATGGGGCACATTTAAAACTAATCGGAGAAAGTTCTTTTTTACTCAACGCACATTTAAACTCTGGAATTTGTTGCCAGAGAATGTGGTTAGTGCAGTTAGTATAGCTGTGTTTATAAAAGGATTGGATAAGTTCTTGGAGGAGAAGTCCATTACCTGCTATTAAGTTCACTTAGAGAATAGCCACTGCCATTAGCAATGGTTACATGGAATAGACTTAGTTTTTGGGTACTTGCCAGGTTCTTATGGCCTGGATTGGCCACTGTTGGAAACAGGATGCTGGGCTTGATGGACCCTTGGTCTGACCCAGTATGGCATTTTCTTATGTTCTTATGTTCTTATGAGATGCTGAACCAGTATCATCGTGCACATCCTCGGAAGCCAAGACCAGGTAGGGGGTCTGGAGGAGGTCATTTGAAGAGGGGTACTGTTGCATCCGTCAGGCTCAGATGACTTCGCCCAACATGTCTCACCTTTCTCTCAGCTTTCTCCACCAGCCTCGGGAATATGGTATCCATGGCGTCTCCTTGCCGCACCCTCCGGCTTCCCCGGAGTGGTTCTGGCGTGGCGTTCGGCCACCTTGACCCGAGGTCTCCTAGGGCGTGCACGTCCCTACCTTTGTTGCAGTGTTGGCGCGAACCTCGGGGGCGTCCCCCTAGAGTGATGTCACTGCTTCCGCATATTTAAGGTTGCCCATTTGCTGACTCTCGCCGAGTTAGCAGGGATCGGTATGCCCCAGTCTGAAGCTACTCTGCCGCTTCTATCCACTGGAAGCTATCTTTACCCTTCGGGGTTCTCTAACCTGGGTACCTGCTCCTCGGGGGACCTCTACTTATTTAAAGGTGCCTATCCTCTAACAGGTACTCACTCCTCGAGGGCCTGTGTGTCTTTCCTGGTGCCTGCTCCATTCTTCAACCTGCTGGAAATCCATCTATCAGCTACAGAGAGTGAGTACAACTTCTACCAGTCTGTCTCTCATCAGCTCCTTGCTACCTCTTTGCATCAGGCCCTACACCACCATTGTGGAACGGGTCTCCTCTGCCGAGGACCATGGACTGCTAACACTTATCCTCTCTACTGCTCATTGGGATTCTCTCCTTTTAGCTACGGGAGTGTGTTTAATATCTGCCAGTCTGTCTCTCCTACAGTGCCTTATTGGACATCTGTATCAGGGCCTTACACCACAATTGTGGGATGGGACTCCCTCGCCAAGGATTACAGACTGCTACCAGCTAACCTGCTCTCTACTGACACCTCTGGTGGTCATCCTAGCTGTACAATAAAACTATCTCTGTGTTTGTGCTATTGAGTCTAGCCCGGTGCATCAGGCTCCCTACGAGGCTCTTCCCCGTAGGAGATAACATCACTGATGCTCCTGAGAATCCACCAAACACCTCAATATCATAACACTCAGTTGTTTTTTTTTCTAAGATGTGCTGCTTACCTGGATAATTCTGAAAGTATCCGGGTAAGTAGCAAGTTATCTGGTCACATGAGGCAAGATAACCTTAGGCCTAAGCAACCATATTCAATCAATGGCCAGTTAGGGTTAAAGTTATTTGACTATATGTAGCCGGATAACTTTAAACAAGTATATTCAGTGATTCATTTATCTCCTGAATATATTGGACAAGTTATTTGGCTAACAGTAGCTGGATAACTTGTTCTCTAAACAGCCTCGCGATGACAGAAAAAGACCATACGTTCTATCAAGCGAGACCATAGACCCCAACCGTTCAGCTTTACGATCCCTACCACTCCCTCAGAGGTTCCCTGAGCTTGTTTCATACTTTCTTGACTTTAGATGCTGTCCTTGTCTCCACCACCAAAATGAGGAAGCTGTTCAATGCAAACCCCCCCACTCTATAAAGAAATATTTCCTTTTATTACTCCTGAGTGTACTCCCTTTCACCCTCATTCACAGAGCTCCTTTCCTTTGAAAGAGGCCTGCTTCCTCTATGTGAAAACTTTCAGGTACTAAAATTGTTTAGATCTTTAAGTTTATCCCCATATGCTTTAGAATGAAGACCACTGACCATTTAGTAGTCTCCCTCTGGACCGACTCCATCCTGTTTATATCCTTTTGAAGGTGCGGTCTCCAGAATTGTACACAGTATTCCAAATGAGGTCTCACCAGGGTCTTATACATGGGCAATATCACCTCTCTTTTTCTGCTAACCACTCCTCTCCCTATGCAGCCAAGCATCTTTCTGGCTACTGCTATCACCTTATCCACCTGTTTGTCCACCTTAAGATCATCAGATACGATCACCCCCAGATCCCACTCTTTTTTCGTGTTTATTAGAATTCCACCCCCTATACTGTTTAGCCTTTGTCCCAGTCAGCTTTGGGTATGCCGGCACACAGGGAGGATCATGAATTACACGAGGCTCCTGTGAGAATGACCAAGCAGAAAACACTCTGACTCCAGCCTTTTCTAATGCAATTTCAAGTTTTATTACTATAAGAGCAAAACAATATCATAGTAGAGTGCTTTACCTCAGGATAGTGTACTCACAAACCTTCAGCAGAGAGGGACAGGAGCTCCTTCTCCTGGAGACACAGGGCTTCCTGATCCCAGCTGGGCTCACAATATTATGCCCCTCCCAGCAGGGTCCTACCCACAGAGCTCTCTCCCTCTGTAGGATTTAAGGTGGACCTGGCTAAATGCCTAGTCCTGCACAGGTTAAAGAGAGGAAATAAGCTCACTCCATCACAATCCCATACCTATCATGGTTCTCACACAGAGAGGGATAGACTATTTTCAAGATCTTTAGGGTTTTATTCATTCTAGGACTCTTTTCTTATACAACTCAATCCTTCCACATATCACTACACTGATGCTTAGGTTGCTGTTTAAAAAATAAAGCTTTTACTGAGGTTGTTGAGCAATTTAACAAAACTCCAGAAACATCACACAAAAAATAAACTGTCTGTTTTCACTGTGGGATAGATTTTATAAATCTATGCGCACACGCGAACAAAAGTACACCGGATTTTATAAGATACGCGCGGAGTCGCGCATATCTTATAAAATCCGGGGTCGGTGCACGGATGGGGGTGCACATTTATGCAACTTGCGCGTGCCGAGCCCTGCGCGCGCTGCCCATTCCCTCCGAGGCCGCTCCGAAATCGGAGCGGCCTCGGAGGGAACTTTCCTTCTACCCCCCCGCACCTTCCCCTCCTTTCCCCTATCTAACCCACCCCCCCCGGCCCTATCTAAACCTTCCCCCTACCTTTGTTGTTGAAGTTATGCCTGCCTCTGGCAGGCGTAACTCTGCGCACGCCAGCGGGCTGCTGGCGCGCCATCACCCGACCCGGGGGCTGGTCTGGAGGCCTCGACCATGCCCCTGGGCCGGTGCCTTGCCCCCGCCATGCCCCCGCCATGCCTCGAAAATCGCGCCGCCCACCTGACATGCCCCCAGCACGCCCCCGACACGCCCCCCTTGTGAAGCCCTGGGACTTACGCGCATCACGGGGTTTGCGTGCGCCACCGAGCCTATGCAAAATAGGCTCGGCGCGCGCAGGGGTTTTTTAAAAGGGTTACGCACGTACCTTATGCGCATAACCCTTTTAAAATCTGGCCTTGTATGTTCATCCACCATCCAAAGTGTCAGCTTACATGGTTAGGGACCCACCTTTCCTGGGATCCCTCCATAATCTGTTAGGCAGGCAGATACCATCACTCTTTCTCAGCTCCATTTCAATGAGCTTCTAGTAGAAAACTCTTTTTAGAGCTTTCACAGGTTCTTTTCCCTCAAACAGAGCAGGTCCTTACCCTTCAAGAACTCCCCACTGCAAAACACACTTCTCAGACTACAGCTTTCTTAGCTTTCTTCAGGGTCAACTGAGACATTCTTCTTAGCTGCTTATTCCCCTCTTCTCTGTCCAATAATATCTGACTATCTCTCTCTTTGTCCCCTGTATTTTCCCTGGTCTAGACTGTCACTCTTCTCCAGAATTCTTCTTCTGGCAGAATCTCCTTTCCCAGGTCCAAAGGTACCTTTTTCAGATTTCAAGTCCTGAAGTCCCTTACATCAGTCTCTTTCTCCAGACCCTCTGACTGCAACACACGGGTGCAGCGTTTTCATTCACAATCTCTCCCAATGGGGAGTGGTACGTCTCCTTGCACACTGATATCAAGCCCACCGGCTGAAGGCAGCAGCAAACAGAAAAAGGTAGGGAGAGCCCAACCATTGCCACTATCTGGGATAATGAGCCACTTGTGACATCAGATTCTTCCCAGAGATCAGGCTCACCAGATGCAGCAGCAGACAGGGGAAGGTAGGGATTAGCCCAACCATCGCTCCCACAGGGCTTCCTCTCCCTTACCTCCAATACCATTGCCTAGATCCTGAGCCTTAAGCCCATGTCATGCCTCTAACCCACAAATGTATTTACGCCCCAGTACTTGAGCGTGTATGTGCAAGGTTTACAAAATAGCACTTGCATCATTATGCTCAATTTATGTGGCCCACTGTATACAGGCACACGTGCTTTTTAAAATCTACCCCAATATATTTGAGCCATATATGAGCATCCCTCCTGCAAAGATATCTTTGGTGATCCATATTGAGCCCAATATTCAAACATCAGATAGCTGGATAACTAGGACTTATCCGGCTATCCAGTGGCTGCTGAATATCTAGTTATGTTCAGCAGCATCTAGATATTTCGGCTATCTGGCTAGCCATCTAACTTGGGGACAGGTAGTCGGCAGACCTGGGTGGCGCTACTTAGCCAGATAACTTATCCGGCTAAGTATCGATTTTGAGACTTAGCCATATAAGGTAACCAGCTAAGTCTAGACCCATTATTGAGCACATCTAGACTTAGGCCTGGATTTATCAAAATGCACTAAATATTGCATGCGATAGGAAAAGGGGTGTGTTTTATGGTAATAGGCTGTTTATCACAAAGTGCACTATCAATTGTGATAACTTTTTTGCACTAAGTGCCAGAATTGTTGTAATTCCTACCTACAACTATGCGAGGAGGAGGGGAGAGAGAGAGAGAGAGAGAGAGAGAGAGAGAGAGAGAGAGACTAGCTATAAGGCCCTCATACTAGGTAGGTATTATTTCTACCTCTATATGAGGCCCACCTAGCTACTCGAGGTGAGGTTTAGGTATTAGTGTAGGAGTATGGGGCCATTTTGACATTCAGAGTGCGACGTATGAACAGAACAGTGCACTCTTGTGAAGATTTGATGACCTTCAGAGTGAGGAAACGCACCCAAAGATAAGATTTGTGCAATGTTCTCTCAACCTAGCTTGATGGACTCTCTACCTGGATAGCATCAAGCTAGGTTGAGAGAACATTGCACAAATCTCATCTTTGGATGAGTTTCTTCACTCTGAAGGTCATCAAATCTTCACAAGAGTGCACTGGTCTCTTTGTATGTCGCACTCTGAATGTCAAACTGGCCCCTAACCCCTACACTAATACCCAAATCTATCTAGTATAAGAACATAAGAAAATGCCATACTGGGTCAGACCAAGGGTCCATCAAGCCCAGCATCCTGCTTCCAACAGTGGCCAATCCAGGCCACAAGAACCTGGCAAGTACCCAAAAACTAAATCTATTCCATGTTACCATTGCTAATGGCAGTGGCTATTCTCTAGGTGAACTTAATAGCAGGTAATGGACTTCTCCTCCAAGAACTTATCCAATCCTTTTTTAAACACAGCTATACTAACTGCACTAACCACATCCTCTGGCAACAAATTCCAGAGTTTAATTGTGCGTTAAGTAAAAAAGAACTTTCTCCGATTAGTTTTAAATGTGCCCCATGCTAACTTCATGGAGTGCCCCCTAGTCTTTCTACTGTCCGAAAGAGTAAATAACCAATTCACATCTACCCGTTCTAGACCTCTCATGATTTTAAACACCTCTATCATATCCCCCCTCAGTCGTCTCTTCTCCAAGCTGAAAAGTCCTAACCTCTTTAGTCTTTCCTCATAGGGGAGTTGTTCCATTCCCCTTATCATTTTGGTAGCCCTTCTCTGTACCTTCTCCATCGCAATTATATCTTTTTTGAGATGCGGCGACCAGAATTGTACACAGTATTCAAGGTGCGGTCTCACCATGGAGCGATACAGAGGCATTATGACATTTTCCGTTTTATTCACCATTCCCTTTCTAATAATTCCCAACATTCTGTTTGCTTTTTTGACTGCCGCAGCACACTGAACAGATGATTTCAATGTGTTATCCACTATGACACCTAGATCTCTTTCTTGGGTTGTAGCACCTAATATGGAAACCAACATTGTGTAATTATAGCATGGGTTATTTTTCCCTATATGCATCACCTTGCACTTATCCACATTAAATTTCATCTGCCATTTGGATGCCCAGTTTTCCAGTCTCACAAGGTCTTCCTGCAATTTATCACAATCTGCTTGTGATTTAACTACTCTGAACAATTTTGTGTCATCTGCAAATTTGATTATCTCACTCATCGTATTTCTTTCCAGATCATTTATAAATATATTGAAAAGTAAGGGTCCCAATACAGATCCCTGAGGCACTCCATTGTCCACTCCCTTCCACTGAGAAAATTGTCCATTTAATCCTACTCTCTGTTTCCTGTCTTTTAGCCAGTTTGCAATCCATGAAAGGACATCGCCACCTATTTTACTTTTCCTAGAAGCCTCTCATGAAGAACTTTGTCAAACGCCTTCTGAAAATCCAAGTATACTATATCTACCGGTTCACCTTTATCCACATGTTTATTAACTCCTTCAAAAAAGTGAAGCAGATTTGTGAGGCAAGACTTGCCCTGGGTAAAGCCATGCTGACTTTGTTCCATTAAACCATGTCTTTCTATATGTTCTGTGATTTTGATGTTTAGAACACTTTCCATTATTTTTCCTGGCACTGAAGTCAGACTAACCGGTCTGTAGTTTCCTGGATCGCCCCTGGAGCCCTTTTTAAATATTGGGGTTACATTAGCTATCCTCCAGTCTTCAGGTACAATGGATAATTTTAATAATAAGTTACAAATTTTTACTAATAGGTCTGAAATTTCATTTTTTAGTTCCTTCAGAACTCTGGGGTGAATACCATCTGGTCCAGGTGATTTACTACTCTTCAGTTTGTCAATTAGGCCTAATAGCCTTATAGCCTTATAGCTCGTCTCTCTCTCACTCTCTTTCTCATTGTAGGTAATTGCAGTAATACCTATGCAAAATGCTAAGATAGCACACTTTGCAATAAACAGCATATTACCATAAAACACAACCCTTTTCCTATCGCATGTGATATTTAGTGCATTTTGATAAATCCAGGCCTACATTACTTAGCTGACTTGCCTTTAAATATCTAACCCATTATTTATAACTAACATTTGAGCCGATACAGTAAAGTCCACGGGAGAGCGGGCGAACGCCCGCTCTCCTGGCGCACGCACAGGCCACTCTCCTGTGCGTGCGATTCTGTATTTAAATGAGGCCCGGCAGTAAAAACAGGCAAAAGGAGGCACTAGGGACACTAGCACGTCCCTAGTGCCTCCTTTTGGACCGGAGCGGCGGCTGTCAGTGGGTTTGACAGCCAACACTCAACTTTGCCAGCGTCAGTTCTCAAGCCCGCTGACAGCCATGGGCTCGGAAACTGGACGCAGGCAAAATTGAGCATCCAGTTTTCGACCCGACAGCCGCCGGCCGACTTCAAATTTTTTTTCTTTTGGAAAGTTTCGGGACCTCCGACTTAATATCGCCATGATATTAAGTCGGAGGGTGCACAGAAAAGCAGTTTTTACTGCTTTTCTGTACACATTCCCGGTGCCCAAAGAAATTAGCGCCTACCGTTGGATAGGCGCTAATTTCTGAAAGCAAAATGTGCGGCTTGGCTGCACATTTTGCTTTGTGAATCGCGCGGGAATACCTAATAGGGCCTTCAACATGCATTTGCATGTTGAGGGTGCTATTAGGTTCGGCGGATTGGACGCGCGTTTTCAGCCCCTTACTGAATAAGAGGTAAGGGAAAACGCGCGTCCAGTGGCGGGTTAACAGTGCGCTCCATCGGAGCGCACTGTACTGTATCGGCCTGATTGTGGCTGAAAATAGGTTCATATTCAGTCACTGGCTAGATTGCAAAGATAACCAGATAAATGTATCTGGCTAATTTGATATTTGGTAGTGCAGCTGCACTACTGAATATAGATGGCTATCTAAAAGATAGCTGAATAACTTTATCCTGTTAACTTTAGGACAGATCTTTGGCATGACCAGAGTTAGCCAGATAAGTTATCTGATTAACTCTGAATAATGGAGCTAGCCAGCTAACTTAACTCCTCCCAAAAATGGTCCTGGAACATGCCTAAGGTGTGTACCCAAATATTCAAAACTTGGCATTTGGTTCAATAAATTGTGAGTTATCCAGCTATATGCCTCTGAGCATGGACCTCACTAATAACATAACCACACTGATACACAGCTGTTAGCAATATTATTACATATAAACATTTTTGGCTACGTCTTGAATTTATGACATGAAAACATAAAATCTTGGTTTCTTTAAACTCAATGAACTGCAGTACCAGTGAGAATATGAAAAAGAATACATTGAAAATTAAAAAAATTTTTGCATAGAAATTTATTACTGATGGACGTTGGCTTTGAACAATTGTCATTCCCATCTGCATTGCTCTATACCTGCTAGTCTGGATTGGCATCTTTTTTGCAATCGATACATGGGATGGGATCTGCTTCTTCAGATTTTCAAATCTCTTCTTATACAGCTGGAGATTTTGCTCCACAGTTCTGTTATAGTGTTTGACCTCCATACGTGGAGATAAATCTCTGATGACAGAGATTTCATCAAACACAATTTTTTGATCATCCATTTGTACTTGTGCAAAACCCGCTTGGTTTGAAATTTTGGCAGTGAAAAGATTCACTGCATATTCATGCTTCTTAGTAATTAGAGTTACATTCACTTGCTGATGGTCACCATGAACATTGATACTCTTCATCTCCACAGAAGGCCCTAGAAAGACATACACTGCTCTTGTGATTGGCTTCCTGAGATAGGTTGTAACATTCACATAATTAGTTCCATTGTACGAGAAGCCTTGTGGATAAGTACTTGATGCAATAACAGCTTTCTGACTGTAGCCAGTATCATCCATCCAGTACATTTTATATATCCCATCTTTGTGCTTTAGATAAGCGCCATGGATGCTGTCCATAACTGTCTCATTAAATGGTATGTCTACATTATGGAAGAAGCTGGTTGTTGCTGCCAAAGGACTGTCATTTTCTAGATGGATTTGGTCAACTAACAGAAGTAGCTGTGGATGGAGAAGTAGGAGATTCCTCTGAAAGCTTTTTAACTTTAACTCAGGGTTGTAGGCACCCACTCCTTCACCCTGAATGAAAACAACCCCATTCCTCTCCAAAGTTGCAGTCACCTTCCCATGAGAACTTGCAGCTGGTTCATGTAGATATTTTAACCATTTAGATGAACATTCTTCTGTAACCTGCCCTTCCCAGGGAGCAAAGCAGCTCTTGGAATTCACAGCAGGAGAAAACATCAACACATTGTTTAAGAAGGTATACTTGGGTCCATATAAAGCTTCTGTTATGAATGGTACACCATTTGGAGCAAACGTAAATGAATTCTGGTCTGGGTGCTCATGACCAGCATTAAAGTTATTCCATCCTTTGATCCAATCTTTGTACTTATTCTCATGGACAATATCATATATTGCACGTCCTCCCAGTTTTCCTGACTTGAAGGAAAGAAAAGGCCTGTTGACTTCTGCAGGTAAAGCACTTCCATAGGTTACAACTCCCCAGTCCTCAAAATAATGTAACTTTGCAATGCCAAAATCTGGTGGTGGTACAGAACCCAAGCTTGCATCATACCTGCAAAGAAACAAACACACACCACAAGAAAAAAATTAGCAATTGCAGTAAGACGATATCATTTCTCTAATGTGAGAAAAATAATTACATATTTCAAAGTGTACATTTAAGTATAATTGCATAAGCTGTCTGCATATTGCTTCAGATACAAACAGTATGTAAGCACAATGATCTTATTATGCCATAGCACCACTTTACTTATGGGTATGTTACTTCTATATTAAATTGTGATTTTCACTTTCTTACAATTCTGTAGCGTGGGTTTTAATAGTTGAACTAGCCATGAGGATGTTTGGATTCTTTGTAGAAATGTGCAGAAGCACAAATTTCATTTTGGTTTATTTATTCATTTCATAGGTCACAATCATTCATTTGCTTTGTTTCAAATGAAAAACATATTTGCTCTATTTGTTCATTCATTTCCCATTGAAGTCAATGGAGGAAGCAATGCATGGTATTGGGGGGTCCCAAATGGGCTTTTCCAATCATTTCTAATGAAACTTGTGGGTGGACCATCAGACGGGTGAAAGGCACTCCAACGCAACAAGGCTGTGTCAAAGTGACAACAAAAGTGGCATGCTTAGCCCAAGGAACTTTAATGGGGCAAAATGATACCAGCAGTGGCAGGAGATCTCCAAGACACTGCGAGAGGAAAAAAGCATCAGCAAGAGTGGCCAAAACACCCCAAGGCTCCATACAAGGGGCAAAGAGTACCAGCAACAATGGCATGAATCCCACAAAGCAAGCAGCATTAGAAGGGCAAAGCGGCCTCAAGTGTGCCATGAAGACCCCAAATCACCGTGAGAGGTGCAAAGCAGCCAACTACAGTGGCAAGAACAACTCCAATGAGGGGCAAAGGGCACCAACCAAATTGCTAGAAAACCCTAGGCAGAGAGAAGCCAGAAAACATCTTTCATGCCCATTCTTCTTGCTCGTTGCTCTCTGCACCTGGGCTGTGGCATTTTAGCACCAGTCAACCTGCTGCTTTTCTTGGTGCCTTTTTGTGTCTCTGTCTCTGCTCCTGCTGTCTTCAAAGTCTTTTTCAAATTCCTTAATAGTACTTACTGACTACTGGACTTGCCATGCTGAGCCGATGTGCTTATTGCACTTCTTTGGGTCCCTTGGGGTGTTTATGCCAGTTTTGGTACCACATTTCCTCTCTTTTGGTGTCTTGGGGCACTAATGCCAGTCTTCTTGCTGCATGGCTCTGCACATATGTCATGGGGTATTTCTATTTTGCCCCTCTTTTGGTGTCATTGGGTGTTTTTTACCTACAATTTTACTGCTTTGACTTTTACTCTATACCTTGGGTGACAGTATTGGTTTCACATGACTCAGGCATTCCGCCATCCTGATCCGATCAATTGTACTGTCGGTTTGAATCCTCTGGACATGCTGCATAGACCTTACCCATTTATCTCTAATGGTTTCATGCTTACTTGGACTCTTTCTTCAAACTTCTTTTCAAATTGCCTTACTGACTATTGGCCTTGTTTTGATTTTTTTTTTAGCCTTTAATGGATTATACCATCTATTTTAGATTACATTCCCAAGCAATGATACCTATGAGCCATGGGCCATCACTGGCCTAGCAGCATAGATGGTTTAAGCTTCAGTCTGAATGGCTTGGGTATGCAAGTGGCATCAAGCAGGAAGTCTTATGTATGTCACATTTCCTCCAACCACAAGGCTAGAAGGGATTTGGCTCTGGGCTGTCTTGTTGCATTCGGGTGTTTCTACTTCAGCACAAACACGACAAAGGTGACGTTAATCGCCAAACTTGAGCCCTCAGCCCTTCTGTCATTGAACCATATGGAAACAGTATCTGGACAACTACAGACCTTCTCTGGAGATTTCCTCTTCCTTCATCACTCTCTACCATCTTCTGTTGTATTTATTTCTATTTATTTAAAAATAGTTCTTTTTTTAATTTAAAATTTTATTGAGCAATGAAAATGAATAAACAGTGAGGAAAGATAAGTCTCCAGCAGTAAACACACAGCAATGTCAACACCAATCTTAAATACAGGAAAGGGAAGTTATTAATAATGTAAAATGGGACAATATACAGAGAACAGTAACTCTAGTATGATTGATCCACAAGCCCAACATTATTTTCTTTTAATTCCTCCTTTAGCTTCACCCCTCTTCCCCTATCCCAACCAATTGTTGATAGTGGAAGATACACAAAAGGGGTAAAACTGGGTGCCAGTACAATGATACATTAATTAACATTTAAGAGCACTGTGATGCAGCAAAGAAAGAATCTCCGCCTCCAAAATGTCAAAATACTTTGATATTTCCCCCTTGCTCTAGCAGAAAGGAGCTCTAGTTCAATCCAAATACCCACAGGTGTTACCCAGTCTTTCACAGCAGGGGAGGAGGAGGATGACCCCCAGAGATGAAGTAATACTTGTCTCCCTATAGCCAGCAGTCATGCAGCCATCTGGGCACCAGTTTCTTTTCCTTCATCCTTGAAATCATCTGGTACCACCACCTAAAGCACAGACTGAATTGTGTTACCCACATCAGTCCAAAACTTTTAAATAACCAGACAGCTAACTAAAATATGTAGCATGGTCCCTCTGTCCACAGATTCTCCAACACAGGGTGGATTTAGTATTATTCATAGCATGCAAGCAAAAGGGTATAAAATACACACGCTAAATGATTTTGTATTGTTCTGCTGACACATCCAAGGAATGGGAGGACTTCCATAATTCTCTCTTAATAATATCCCAGTCTTCTTCTTGCATAGTTAACCCCAGTTCCTTATCCCATGCTGTGAGTCCTCTCTGTATATCAGGGCTCTTAGACCACTGCAAAGCTTTGTAAATTTTATTTAATCTTCCTTTATGGGTCTTAGTAAGAAAAATCATCTTTGAGGGTCTACTAATAGCTTTCCAAACTCTCTTCCTACAAACTACCCCCTTAATTGCAAAAAAAAGCAAACAGAGGAAGAGTCTTGCTGAAATTTTTCCTGAAAATCTGCCCATGTGAAAAAGATGCCCTGTGAAAAAAGCTGAGAGAGGTTCTTCACTGAGGACCCTTGGGCCGTTGTACAGATTGACCACAGATTGACCAGTGCCTCACACCCCAGTAATGGAGTAACATCTGATATGCGAGGTACCCCTTCCTGACTAAATAACCCTTTAGATGTCCAGCTCACTCATGGGATATCAGCCCTCTTTAGGACTTAGCTCTCTTAATTCTATTTCAATCTTTTGCTGGTTTTAATCTGGTTTATTCCATTGCACCAGGAGATCAAATAAGGCTGCGCTATAATAATTAAGGAAATCAGGAAAGTTTATTCCACCTCTGTAACACTTTTAAAATACGTTAAGCAGCTTTACCTGCTGACACCAGGTTTGTAACAAATTGTATTATTAACTCTTTCAAGAAACCTGAGGGTAGTGCTATTGAAGGGGGCTGAAGGCTTCAACCTGATAGAGGACAACCTGAAACTCCTGCCAAACAGGACTTCATGTACCAGAATTCCCTGCTTCATGACGGGTTACTTACAGTCTGCAATACAGCTGTAGTTAGGACATTGAGAAACTCTCTGTCAGCACATTGCACATTTTCATTTTTGGCTTCGCTGTTCTTATTCTCTGATAAGCTTTCACTGCTGTAACCTAGATTAGAACAATGGATGTATTATGTGAAGGGCTGTATTGCTGCAGACTCGCAAATTCCTTTCCAGAACTGCAAGTCCCGACAGCCTCTCCTGCAGAAGTTTCACGAAGGTTCCAGGTTGTCTAAGGAGGGGGTCAGTAATCCCCTCAGCTGGGATATGCTTGCTCAGCAAGGTGTAGAACGCATGTATAAAAGATAAGAAATGTAGAATGTATAAAAGCCAGCTCCTGAAGGGGAGGGGCACGCAGTTTCTGAGCCATTGTTCTCAGCTGTGTCTTGCATATGCAATAAAAGTCTTTCTTTTCGGAACAGTTTCTGGGGCCTATTTTCTGACGGTAACACTATTGGTAACATAACCAGGCCCGGCCTAACAGGCTGTGCATACCATGCATTCGTACAGGGTGGCATACTTAGGGGGGGAGGTGGCAACACTAGACCAGCTGGCTGGTGGCACAGGGGAGTGCTGCAAGCAGCAGAGAGCAGAAACAGTCGCAGCTGCAGATGGACTAAAAAGAAATTGATTCGGGGCTTAGTGGGGAACGCGCTGCACTGGCATAGCAAGTGGCTAAATAAAATTGATTACCTGAGCAGCAGCAGCCAGGCCGGCAGGAGATGAATCCACAGCATGGCTTAAGAAGAGAAGGCACTGAAAGGAATGGAGGTAGTGCCGAGAGCCCTGACCTCACTGACCTCACAGGCAGCCAATGGCTGGAACTGGCAGGGGCTGCACCAGCAGGAGAGGGCGGGAGGCACAGCATATCTGCATGGAGGCCAGCCAGAAACATGGCAGGAAGAGCAGCAGCAGATGCCATGAGGCTGACGGGGCTGGCTACAAGGAAGCTGCGCTGTGTGTCCTGTGCCTGCCTGCATGGGGCTAGGGGTGGCAGCAAGTAGCAGAGAGGAGGAAGGCAGCACTTCCCCCTTGCCTTTCTACTGTACATCTGGTTATTGGAAAAATGCTTAAACAGAACCAAGTCAGGGCAGCACAATCATTGTTCACACTGGGTGGGGAGGTGAGGAGGACAGGACAGCACAACCATTGATTGCACTAGATGGGGAGGTGGGGGAGTGTAGCACAATAATTGTTTGCACAGCACAGCAAAAAGCCTACTACTAGTGCATAACAATAATTGTTGAGGGGAAGAGCTCAGGAACCTTCAATCCAGACTTTCAGATACTTGAAAGGCTTTAATGATCCAAAGACAACGACAAACCTTTTCCGTTGCAAAGAAATCAGCAGAACCAGGGGTCACGATTTAAAACTCCAGGGAGGAAGACTCAGAACCAATGTCAGGAAGTATTTCTTCACGGAGAGGGTGGTGGATGCCTGGAATGCCCTTCCGGAGGAAGTGGTGAAGATCAAAACTGTGAAGGATTTCAAAGGGGTGTGGGATAAACACTGTGGATCCATAAAGTCTAGAGGAAGTGAATGAAGAGAAGAGGCATGGGGGTGGCTCGCGGGAATGATGGCT
The DNA here is from genome assembly GCF_901001135.1 of Rhinatrema bivittatum. NCBI lineage: Eukaryota > Metazoa > Chordata > Amphibia > Gymnophiona > Rhinatrematidae > Rhinatrema > Rhinatrema bivittatum. Next base: position 315,072,171 of record NC_042617.1, read on the forward strand.
ACTACCTGGAGATGAATATCCTTATTCAATAAACATACACACAGTTAATGCGACTCCAACATTGCTCTATGCTTCAACGGCAAGAGGAAACATGGAAAAAAGGATTTGCATCCACATAAAAGCAGGGGAGTAGCTTGCTTGTTGTGACGGTTACTACCCCAAACCAAAAATGCCTGATACTTCACTTTCAATGCATATCCAGCATAGCTCTATGCTTCAACGGAAGGGGAATGAAGAAAAGATGTTTTATATTCAGACATCTACCAACAAGGACTGAATTACATAGTCTGGGTAAAACAAATAAGCATGGGTATAGCTTGCTTGTTACGGCGGTTACTACCCCAAATCAAGCCTGATACTTCCCTTTGAATACATATCCATGCAGCTCACTGCTTCAACGGCAGGGGGAATGAAGAAAAGAGGATTTATATTCAAACAACCAACAAGGACTGAATTGCACAGGCTGGGTAAACAAGCGTGGGAGTAGCTTGTTTATTACGGCAGTTACTATTTATTTATTTATTTATTTATTTATTTATTTAGAAACTTTTATATACCGGTATTTGTGGGGACATCATACCGGTTCACATAGTAACTGAAAGATTGGAAAATACATTGCAACAGGGGAATGTAACTGGGCGGGGGGAAGAACAGAAAGGCAGTAGGAAGGATAGGAGAATAAGAAGGTAATAACCAAAACAATTTACAATGAAAGTCTCCTTAATATAAGGAGGTCACCTGAAAGGGGACTGCGAGGGGGAGTGGAAGGAGTTATTCTGTGTAAGCATGGTTGAACAGGAGAGTTTTTAATTTCTTTTTGAATTTAAATGCACAGGGTTCAAGTCGCATGTGGACAGGTAGTGTATTCCAGAGAACGGGCCCGGCAATAGAGATGGCACGGTCTCGGGTGGAGGAGAGATGTGCCAGTTTCAAGGATTGAACATGTAGGGTGCCTTTGTTGGTAGATCTGGTGGCTCGGGTGGACAGGAGGGCAGTGAAAGGGAGGTCGAGCCAGTTGGAGTTGTGGGTGTAAATGGACTTGTGAATTATGGTCAGAGTTTTGTAGTGTATACGGGACATTATGGGGAGCCAATGTAAATCCTTGAGGATGGGGGTAATATGGTCATGTTTGCGTGTGTTTGTAATGAGTCTTGCAGTAGCATTTTGCAGAAGTTGAAGGGGTTTGATAGAAGACAATGGGAGCCCTAAGAGGAGGGCATTACAGTAATCTAGTTTGGAGGTGAGGGTAGCTTGGATCACTGTGCGGAGGTCATGGGCGTAGAGCAGGGGTCTGAGTTTCTTTAGTACATTTAGCTTGAAGAAGCCAGTTTTGAGGATGGAGTTGATGTGAGGTTTCATACTTAGGTTGGGATCAAGAGGTTACTCCCCCAAACCAATTAGCTGGATACTTCACTTAGATGCAGCTCCAGCACTGCTATCTACAATGGTGGGGGTGGAAGGGAAATAGAACCAAAAAAATTATTTAAAGGGACAAGAGTAACAGAAAAGTATGAAAAAAAATGTGAAAGCTTGCTGGGCAGACTGGATGGACTGTTTGGTCTTCTTCTGCCATCATTTCTATGTTTCTATGGAAGCTCTGAGAGGAGAAAATCATCTTGTTGGTGGCTGAAGAGGATCAATAAGTATTACTTTGGTAAATTTTAGAACTTAAAAATTTTGGGGAGAGATAAACTACTGTGGTATGTTCTTTAGTATGTGTGTGTATTTTATAAAAAGCAAGCCTAAAAGGAAATAGCTTAGAGTTTGTGTGTTTGTTATAAAAAGCAAGAAACCTGTTCATGGAAAGGGAAATGAGAAGCTATGCCATATAGAAAATTTCAATTCCTGGCTCAAAACTTGGTGTACAGAGAGTGATTTGGATACATTGGAGGTTAGGTTCGTGTATGCAGCAGTAAAAGGCTATATGGTAAGGTTGGCCTAAATTTGTCTGTAGCAGGAAAGAGGATGCCAAGAGAGAAATTCAGATCATATATTATCAGACATTTAAACTAAAGAATGGGGATGGCAGGAGATGGCCAATGAAATTTATATGTCACCCCCAAGCAATACTGGAAGTGGGAGGAGAAAATAACAAAATCAATCAGATCAAAAAAGCAGAAAACTTGATTAGGAAGTGCAAAAAATCAAGGAAGAAAAATTGGAAAGCTATGACCACAAAGAGGGCAAGAGGGAATATACATTAAACCAGTCTTTTTTCTTACTGTTGTTTAGTGACTTTTATTTCTCCAAGCTGAGCCCAGGGAGACTGCTATAGGCATAGCTCTATCAAGGTGGACTATTTACTAAGCCACGCAGCTTGCTTCTCCACCTGGACCACAAAGTCACTGTTGTTGGAGAGTCCTGCAGAAGGGAACCACTAACAGCCAAGGCCTGGATCTACTCCAGATGATTACCTCGGGACACTAGAAATAACATCCAAGAGGTACAGAGAGGTTTCCAGACTCTGGCGAAGCAGATTAGTCACATGTGGAAGACTATTGCCTTTTCAGAAGTGTTACCTGTTCATGGAAAGAGGAATGAGAGGCTAAGCCACTTCAATGCATGGCTCAAACTTGGTGTAAGGAAGAAAGTTTTGGATATATTGGAGGCTGGGGCCAGGTATGGTACAGTAAAAGGCTCTGTGTCAAAGATGGCTTACATCTGTCAAAACCTATGCCATAAGGCCTTAAAACTAGATGACAAGGATGGCAGAAGGAAATTGGAATGACACCCTCAAATCTCATGGAAATGGGTAAAGGGGATAACAAAAGTCAGCTGAATAAGGCAGAAAAGAAGTCCAAGAAGAGCAGTAACCTGAAGGAGAGAAGCTGGAAAGCTGGTCTTTGAAACCACCAAAGGTGGCAGTAGTGAGCTGAAGTGCCTGGCAGGGCTGAAGTCCCTCAGAAACTGTCTACATCTTTGTGAGTTACCATTGCTCTCTCAGAGCTAGCAAACTGAGTTAGCAAAGGAACCCTACCTAAGCTGTTACCAGGGTTGAAACAGGCCAGTGCTACCAATGAAGTTCCAGTAACTTCTGCTGCTGATACAGATGAACCAATGCAACTTGGTCATGGACGTTTGACCTCCAAGGAGAAAAGATTTCGGAAAAAGCGCGGCCTATGTATATACTGTGGTCAGCCCGGCCATGATGTCTCTACATGCTCCATTTGTCTGGGAAACAGACGGGCCTAAGTCCTGCAGGAGGACCTTTCTTAGGCCATACCACGTTCTCTCCTCCACCCTCTCTCCCAGTCTCCATGATCTGTGGAATAGCTATGGTTCAGACTCCTGCCCTGGTGGACTCAAGGACAGGAGGCAACTTCATTCTCAGACGTCTAGTGGAAGACCTGAGGAGTCCCTTTGTCAAATGTGAAGATCCATTATTGTATTATAACTTGAAGTGGGTTTTGGACGTGTCTCAACATCGCCACTTCCACTGAAGATCTCCGTGATGTCCCCATCAGCTTACCCATTGCTGCTGATATTCATGACGCTTTCAACATTCACTTTGGCTCGAAGGCGTTCAACATCAAAATCCATATTACGGATCATAAACTAGAGTCTCTGTCACACTCTTTCCATTTGGAAGACGTGCCAGAAGAACCACAGCACATATGGACCGATAAGATACTCTTGGCAACCAGCCAGTCTGCATCTGCTGGTGATGCTATCAATTCTCATCCAGCAACATCCATTGGAGAATCACCAATTGAAGTGGTTTCTGGATGTTCCCTATCACCGCCACTTCCACTGAATCCCTCAGTGACGTCCACAGCAGCTCTTTCCATTGCTGCTGATATCTACAAACAAAATTCATCCAAGACTCAAGATCCACCTGTCATCGATGCAGAAGACGATTTAGAATACAAAGTTGAAGAGGTTTTGGATGTTCGTAAAAGAGGCAAGACTTTTGAATACCTTCTCAAGTGGGAAGGTTTCGGCCCCGAAGAAAACTCTTGGGAGCACTCTTGGGAGCACTCTTGGACAAAGAGATGCTTCGTCAGTTCCACCTCACGCATCCTTTAAAACCTAAGCCTGGTATCCGAAGAGGAGATTGCCCTTGGAAGGGGGCTACTGTTGCGACTGTCACTGCCCGACGTCTTCTCTCTACCCTCTTTACCTCTGTGGTGACTCCCTCCAGGACTGATGGACAGCTGGCTGCCGTGGCGTCTCCCTGCTGTCTCCCTCCGGCGTCCCTAGACCAGCTCGACACTGCAGATCCACAAAGTTGCCTGAAGCCTAGGGTGCGCGCACTCTGAGTGAAGTACCAGCAAGGGCACAAACCTCAGGGGCGTTCCCCTGAGATGACATCATCTGCTTCCGATATTTAAAGGTCTCTATTATCGCTAGCAAACTGAGGGCCTTATTTTCTAAATGGATCGCACGCAATAAGGGACGTTTCACACGCGAAATGTCCCTTATCACATGCGATACCAAAATGGGGACGGAGTCGGCCCCAGAAGAGGAGGAGTCGGGGCGTCACTGGGGCCGACTCCGCGAAGACGCCACGGACAACGAAAAGGTAAGGCCCTTTTCGCGTTCGAGTTTGCGCCCAATAGCTACACCTTCTATGGTGGCACTATTGGGTGCGAAACCGGCAGCGATCGCACCGCGATTTAATTTTATTATCGTTTTTGCCTCTATAGCCAACTTCTTTCCAAATTCTCTCTTAGCCTGTCTTATCAATGTTTGACATTTAACTTGACAATGCTTATGTATTTTCCTATTTTCTTCAGTGAATCCTTCTTCCAGTTTTTTAAGGAAGCATTTTTTTGGTTAAAATAGCTTCTTTCACCTTGCATTTTAGCCATGCCAGCAATCATTTGGCATTCCTTCCACCTTTCTTAATGTATGGAATACATTTGGACTGTGCTTCTAGGATGATATTTTTAAACAATGTCCATGCCTGTTGTACACTCTTATGGCCTGATTTTATAAGGCCACACACATAAAAAACAGGGGTTATACACGTGGCCAGGCCTTGTGTGCGCCATGCACATTTTAGAACTGGCCCAGCCACGCACATAACCCCTGTTACATGCCCCTGTTACATGCCGAAGTGCTGGGTCCTGCAAAAGGGGCAGGCCAGGGAACATGGTCTGGGTGGGGAGGGGTAGGGCAGGGGATGGGCCGGGACAGGGGAGCAGTAAGTATTAAAATAAAAATATTAAGGATAGGTAGGGTTAGGTTAGGGATTGGGGAAGAGGTAGGAAGGGTAAGGTTAAGGATTGGAAAATTCCCTTAATTGGAGCAGACTGGGGGGAACTGGGGGAGGCCCAATTGCATTGCCTTGTATATTTTGCTAAAATCCCCCCCCCCCCCCCCCCCTGCGCGCACAAGTCACGGGTCCTAAAATTGACCCCTTTATCTTTGTAGCTGTACCTTTCATTTTTTTTTCTATTTTCCTCTTTTTTTCAAAGTTTTCCTTTAGAAAGTTTAGTGCTACAGCTGTAGATTTACGTATTATCCCCCTTCCAGTCATTAATTCAGATTTGATCATATTATGTTCACTATTGCCAAGCAGCCCCACCACCGTTACCTCTCTTATAAAATCCCGTGCTCCACTAGGAATTAGATCTAAAATAACTCCCTCTCTCTTCAGTCCCAGAACCAGTTGCTCCATGAAGCAGTCGTTTATTACATCCAGGAACTTTATGTCTCTAGCAAGTGCTGATGTTACATTTACCCAGTCAATATTGGGTTAATTGAAATCTAATATTGAGCAGAAGCAAACCTTGCACATAAGCAAGTACATAGGAACACTGGTGCAAGTAGAAAGATACAGTTCCATTCAATCAGTAAACTGTATTTTTATTGTGAAAATACAATAAAAATACAGTTTACTGATTGAATGGAACTGTATCTTTCTACTTGCACCAGTGTTCCTATGTTAATTGAAATCTCCCATTATTATTTCACTGCCAAATTGGTTAGCTTCCCTGATTTCTCTTAGCCTTCATCATTTGTCTTATCATGTTGGTCAGGGTGATGTTAGTATACGCCTATCGCTATACTCTTCTCCAATCAATACACAAGGGATTTCTACCCATAAAGACTTTACTAATCATGTAATCTCTTGCAGGATCTTTGGACTCTTTGCCACCCCGCATATAAAGTGCCATCCCCCCACCAAGTTGTTCCTCCCAATCATTGCAATATAATTTATACTCTATTACAGTGGCCCACTAATTATCCTCCTTCCACCAGGTCTCTGAAATGCCAATTAATTCAATCTCATTAATCTCATCATTCACTGCAATACACTCCAAGTCTCTCATCGTACTTCTTAGACTTCTAGCATTGGTATACAGACATTTCAAAGTGTGTTTTTTGTTTTATTAACATCATGCTTTTCAGTTGATAGGGATAATTTGGAATTTTCTACCTCAGGTGATTTTTGTTTTAGCTTAGTTGAGCTACTTTTCTTATTATTGGAACCTCTCTGTTGGGATGCCCCAACTCTAATGCATCATTAGTATCCTTTGAAGATACCTCCCTTCGAACCATGCACTGATGAGTGACTGTTGGCTTTCCTCCTTGTTCCAGTTTAAAAGCTCTCTTTCTCCTTTTTAAAGGTTAGTGCTAGCAGCCTGGTTCCATCCTATTTAAGGTGAAGCCTTTCAGAAAAGACTTCCCCTTCCCCAAAAGGTTGCCTAGAACCTAATAAAACTGAATTCCTCCTCCCTGCACCATAATCTCTTCCATGCATTTAGATTCTGGAGCTCTGCCTGCCTCTGGGGACCTGCGTGCAGAAAAGGGAACATTTTAGAAAATGCTAACCTGGAGGTTTTGGAATTTAGCTTTCTAACTAAAAGATTTTAGCTTTCTAACTAAAAGTCTAAATTTTGACTTCCAGAACTTCCATCCAATATTTTCCTATGTTGTTGGTTCCCACATGTACTCCCCAGTACTGTCTAAAATCCTATCTAGATGATGCATGAGGTCCACCACCTTCGCACATGGCAGGCAAGTTACCAAGCGAACCTCAAATCCAACAGCCACCCTAGTATCTACATTACAAATAATTAAATCACCAACTATGACAGCTAACTTAACCTTTCCTTCCTGTGCAGTAACCCTTTGAGAATTGTCCTTAGTGTTGTGAACCCTCTGCCCGCGGGCTTCCCACGCGAGCAGGCTTCACTCACCTCATGGACGCTGCTACCCGAAGCCCGTCGGGCCTGCCACGCGGCCGGAGCCGCGGACTGTGTTCTTCCTTGCAGCCCGGAGGCCGCCTTGACACGCCCTCTTCTCTGCTGCCGGACCCGCGGTCTCTCAGCATCCTCCCATGCGGCACGGAGCCGCCGCTGACATCATCTTGCCTTTGTGGCATGAGGGCCGCATCCCCAGGCTCGAGTGGTGGCTGGGGCCACCCCCGGGGTCTCCTTCAGCAGCCAGAGGTGCCGCCGTTGTCGGGGCCTGCTCCTCAGGCCCAGCCCTGCGCCTCTCACGCTGTGTGTCGGTGCACGCCACTGTCCGCGGTCCTGCACAGCTTCCTGCTTGCTTCATAGGCGCCGGCGCGCCTCTCTGCTGGATTTAAAGGGCCAGTCACAGAAGTGTGGATGACCCCACCTATGGACTGATTTCCTGCCTAGCCCTATTTAAGGGCTATCTTTGCAGTACGTCTTGGCCTTGCATCGGAGTGACATCCCTCTGGAGGCTCCTGCCTGCCAGAGCCTTGGAGGTCTCCTGTTCTTCGTGGAGCTCCTCGTCTCGTCTGCCTTCATACCACGTCTTCGTGTCTTGATGTCTTGCCTGAGGTCCCTGTCCATGTCCTGATGTTCCATCTTGATCTTCCATGTCCTGATGTCTCGTCATGACCTTCCATGTCCTGATGTGCCTGCCTGTCCGGATGTTCTTCCCTGCGTCTTCGTCTGGTGCTCCTGAGCCTTCTGATCCTGTAGGGCTGTGGTTCTCGGATGATGTTGTGCCCGAGAATGGAGTGGCCTGCAGGAGGGATTTGTCCCTGTGCTCCTGAGCTTCTGTTCCCGCCAGCCATAGGTGGAGCTTTGGATGACATCGGCTCCGTCATCAGAGTTCCTCCTCACCTGGATCTTCCCTGCGCTTTTCCCGCTCTCCTCGTAGTCCGTGACCAGCCTCCTAGGGCTGTGTAGGGCCTAGGAGTGGGACAGGGTGGTCTGTGACTCAGTCCCGTGGGTGGGCTGAGTAGGGCACCCTGAGAGACAGTGCAATTGCCCTTCCTCCCAGTTGTTATGAAGTTCCAAGTCTCGTCTGTGATGCCATTGCATCAACCCAAGTGTCTTCGTCTGTGATGCCCTTGCCTTAACCCAAATGCCTTCGTCTGTGACGCTGTTGCATCAACCCAAGTCTCGTCTGTGATGCCGTTGCATCAACCCAAGTGTCTTCGTCTGTGATGCCCTTGCCTTAACCTAAGTGTCTTCGTCTGTGATGCCGTTGCATCAACCCAAGTGTCTTCGTCTGTGATGCCCTTGCCTTAATCCAAGTGCCTTCGTCTGTGACGCCATTGCATCAACCCAAGTCTCGTCTGTGATGCCGTTGCATCAACCCAAGTGTCTTCGTCTATGACACCGTTGCATCAACCCAAGTCTCGTTTGTGATGCCGTTGCATAAACCTAAGTGTCGTTTGTGATGCCCTTGCATCAACCCAAGTGTCTTCATCTGTGATGCCCTTGCCTTAACCCAAAAGCCTTCGTCTGTGACGCTGTTGCATCAACCCAAGTCTTGTCTGTGATGCCGTTGCATCAACCCAAGTGTCTTCGTCTGTGATGCCCTTGCCTTAACCTAAGTGTCTTCGTCTGTGATGCCGTTGCATCAACCCAAGTGTCTTCGTCTGTGATGCCCTTGCCTTAATCCAAGTGCCTTCGTCTGTGACGCCATTGCATCAACCCAAGTCTCGTCTGTGATGCCGTTGCATCAACCCAAGTGTCTTCGTCTATGACACCGTTGCATCAACCCAAGTCTCGTTTGTGATGCCGTTGCATAAACCTAAGTGTCGTTTGTGATGCCCTTGCCTTAACCCAAGTGTCTTTGTCTATGATGCCGTTGCATCAGCCCAAGTCTCGTCTCTGATGCTGTTGCATCAACCCAGTCTCGTCCGTGATGCCGTCGCATCAATCATAGTCCTGTCTTCGTGTCAAGGCCTCCGTCTGCCCTCAACCTCAGGCCAGGCCTGCTGCTCCATGCTGTTCCACGTAGCAGGTCCGAAAGGGCTCAGAATGGTCGGAGGACCATTCAACTTCCAACATCCTCTGTTGTTTGCCATGGGAGCTTGCAGGCCTGGTGGAGGGTCAGACTGTCAGCCATGCTGGAACACGTCAACCCTCGGGTCGGTCCGGGACACGTCTGAGGCCGGGCTGAGGCCCAAGGGCACACTAAACACCCCAAGCGGGGCTTGCCGTAGCGCCCCACTCACAACACTTAGTGCGAGAAGACAATGCATCACCTGGAGAGCAGGTCGTTGCTACAGGATCATTTCCTTCTGTACCAGGATGATGCTATTGCTCTCTGACCAGGAGATAGAAGATGCATTACATCCCAATTTTTCTAAATGCTTATAGTTAAAGTCAATATATAGATACATTTCTTTGACCTAAATTTTGAGATGGAGAACTATAAAGGATTTATAGTTTCATTCATTCCTTTTACAATTTTCTATTTCAAATTTTGACATATATTTTGATTTTTTGTTACTCAAAACATAGAAATCCCTAAATTGTTTTTGATCTGATTTCACAGAGGTTATCCCAAACTTACATTATAGATGCTACTTTTTGCTAATCACATCTAATTATTGCAATTATTTTGATTATTTTATGATTTTGTGCTTTGTTTGTCACTGGAAGATGGAGATACAATAACACATGATTTTATCTTATTTTTCCTTAATATTGGAAATATTTTTTAAACAAAATTAGACTGGTTTGGGAAGGTGTTTTCTGAGAAAACTGACTAAAGGTTAATTATAACAATAAGATTACATTGTGCAGATAATTAAAGTCACTGTATTATGTGTAATTACTATTTTAGATTCAGTCATTAACTTTTAACCCAAGAATCATTGCTAAATCAAACATGTTTAAAATTTAAAATTAACTTCCCAAAAATAATTGAAAAGAAAAAAGAGACTTTTAGGAGTGATTTATACATATTGTTGAATAATAATCACTTGAGACATGTAAGACATATGTTGCTAGAACAAAATGCAGAAGTGAGACTGTGATTGATCAATCTAAAATGTTTTGCTGAATCATGACTTTGTATGCAGAAACAAAATATAAGCTTTGCTGTATGTAATGAATTTGGGAACGCCCATTGAGAGTCTTCTCAAAATGTTATCTTCTCCATGTAATATTACATTAAAAATAAATTTGGTAGCAATCTTTTGCAACACCTTTGTCTGTTTTTGTGGAGAAAATTAGAGGGAAAAGATAAAAATATCCAAATACTTCTTGTGTGTAAACAAATGAATACTGAGGCTTTGATCTGGCTCTAGTGTTCATGGTTTCCACACTTATGCTATTCACCTCAAAAAATGTATAAGCATTTTGTCTCCTACCAAAGGAATTCAGTGTGTAGGGTGCACCAGTATTTATTTTTGTCTGGAGATCCTGGACCTTCTAGTATACGATTTCTTTGAATCTGATCAGCCAGCCAATTCCCACTGCCATTTCTCATGACAAATTTATCTAGAAACACCAGCTGGCTTTCAGGGCCATAGGACCAGTTGTAGGTTGTGTCAGCAAAGCCCACAGTTCTCTGGAAGCCTGGGAAAAGACAAAATACAGATAAAACTTAGTAAAGTAAATGCACAGTAAAAATGTATAGGATGATTGATAATTACTAGAATAATAACAGCAGCAGACTTCTACAGCTTTTCTCAATTAAACTTACTCTTTCCTCAATTAGCAGTGAATTTTGAAAGCCCAGCATGTGCATCAATTAGGAGATGTGTATGCAAGTAGACTTAAAACATTAACTTTTAAACTGGTGCATGGGTGCACATGTGCACATGTTTGATGGCCTGCATTCAGGGACACGGCCATTTTATAACATACACATGTATATGCACACGTTATAAAATAACCTGACCGTGCACACATGAGTGGAATTTTAAGTTGATAAGTGCAAATGCCACTTCTACCACATAAGTAGGTGAATTTTAAAAGACATGTATGCTGACACATTTGCCAGTTTTCCCAGTTCATTCCCAGTTCACCCAGGTAAGGGATAGGACTTCCAAAGTCCCCTAGTTTAATAGCCTGTCTTCTCCCCTATTAGCCCCAATCCTTAAAACACTGCTGATCTATTTATCTTTATTTTATAACCTACATGTCATCCATAGCAGAATTTACGTGCCAGGGGACCCTGGCTTGCACCTGTGTGTGTAAATATTTATGCGTTAATTTCAAGGTGAAATCCAGGAATGCCCTTGCCTCACCCAGACCCTGCCCCACGCCACCCCATGTTTGGACACTTTTCATTTGTGCACATAGCAGCAAGTGCGCATGTACGCGGGTGGCTTTTAAAATCCACTTGGTGCATGCCAGCCTGGCTTATCATGTATCTCCCAGTTTTGGCAAGTGCCAAGCTTTAAAAATTCACCTTGAAGTGCATCGACCAGATTTTAAAAGCTGCCCCCATATGCATCTCCCGTTGCATGAATATGTCACTCAGAATATAAAAGGCAGGATCTGGATAGGGCAATGGGCAATATGGGGCGTGGCCAAGAGATGTGCCTTCAAATACTTACGTGCTTGGGTGTGCACCCTGGACCAATGCTGCATGGCTTCACTTATGCTATTGAGGAGGTGTGAATCTAAAGAAAACTTTTTCCAGGCATTGCAGCAGGGTTTGAGGGTTCTGGGTTAACTGGGGAGAGTGCAGGCTATTAAACCAGGGGGGTTTGGAGGATCTAGCGCTAGACTGGGCAAACTGGTGAACTAGTGCATGGATGCATGCCTTTTTAAAATTCCCTGACTTATGTGGCTCAAACCTGACTTTACGTGACTGGTTGCATACAATTTTAAAATTCGGCACACGTGCATGAGCCCAGGCTATTTTATAACATGCACATGAATGTGCATGCATCTTATAAAATAGCCATGTCCCTGGACATGCACCAAAATATGTGCCCATTTGAGAGATACCATTCCTGTATGCTCTACAATCATTTACTTTAATTATTTTCAGCAATGGCTTTGCTTTTTAGTGCAAAACCTTTTAATTATTTTTGTGTGTTTTTTCTGTCTGTCTTGACTAGCTTGTAAATTCCAAAGAGTAGAGACTGCCCATTATGTGTCTCTATTTTCCACAAAAATTCATTTTAAATACTGCAATTTTTTTTCAAATTTAAGAAACTTTTTATTAGAGAGATCTCTGCAGCAGATAAAATATTAGAGGTGTGAATCGTGTGATCGATCGTCTTAACGATCGATTTTGGCTGGGGGGGGAGGGAAATCTTATCGTCGTGGTTTTTTTTTTAAATCGTTAAAAATCGTAAATCGGGGGAGGGCTGGAAAACCGGCACACCAAAAAAACCCTAAAACCCACCCCGAACCTTTAAAACAAATCCCCCACCCTCCCGCAGGCCACTCACCTGTGCATGTGATTCTGTATTTAAATGAGGCCCGGCGGTAGAAATGGGCAAAAGGGGGTGCTAGGAACACTAGCGCATCCCTAACGCCTCCTTTTGGCCCGGAGCGGCGGCTGTCAGCGGGTTTGACAACCGACACTCAATTTTGCCGGTGTCGGTTCTCGAGCCCGCTGACAGCCACGGGCTCGGAAATCGGACGCCGGCAAAATTGAGCGTCCGGTTTTCGACCCGACAGCCGCCGGCCCATTTAAAATTTTTTTTTTTTTTTTTCTTTTTTAGCTCTTTGGGACCTCCGACTTAATATCGCCATGATATTGTTGGAGGGTGCACAGAAAAGCAGTTTTTACTGCTTTTCTGTGCACTTTTCCGGTGCCCGAAGAAATTAGCGCCTACCTTTGGGTAGGCACTAATTTCTGAAAGTAAAATGTGCAGCTTGGCTGCAAATTTTACTTACTGAATCGCGCGGGAATACCTAATAGGGCCAACCACATGCATTTGCATGTTGAGGGTGCTATTAGGTTTGGCGGGTTGGACGCAAGTTTTCCGCCTCTTACTGAATAAGGGGTAAGGGAAAATGCGCGTCTAATGGCAGGTTAACAGTGTGCTCCCTCGGAGCACACTGTACTGTATCGGCCCGTTGATTAACAAACATTGGTACCTAATCAAACCAAATCACACTACCTTAACACCTTTCCAAGGTGAGTAATTGAACTTTTCAACCTTTTTACTTAGGTATACACTGCTCCTAGCTTATTTCTAGCTTCTTTCTACCTTTATTTTTTTTTTTATATACATACACACTAATTTCTGCTTATTAGCTGCCTTACTGACTATTAAAAATAAACACACTAACTTCTGTTTATTAGCTGCCTTACTGACTATTAAAAGCACAAACACACGAATACATTAAATAATATACCCCAATAGTTTACTTCTCCCCAATACTTTTAAAAAAGTTTCCCAAGCAAAACTTACTGATTCCTTTCAGCCACCAGCAAGGTGATCGTCTCCTCTCAGGGCTCCCACTGGATTGTGAAAGGTATTCACTGCATTTATTTTTGCCAGAGGGAGAGGTAATTTGCCTTAGCAATCCCTGAGTGGGAACTGAATCCTGGCTTGGGGCCCATTGCTCTGACCACTAGGCTATGACTACTCCAATGGACTTCCGCTCCTGAACTGATCACCACATAAGTCAATCCTGCAATTTTTTATTAGAATTTGTTTTTCAAAACAGGTTAAAAAATAGAAATTATTTGAGCCATTTACCTGGCAGGATAGTTCTGTATAGAAAGGCAAAGTGCTGTTTAAGCCAAGGGTGGTTGAAGTGGTTGATCCCAAAGTGCCTTTGCACAACAAACATGTACTGAAAGAGAGACCTGCTGGTGTAGCTGCCATAGGACACTCCTTCATACACAGATCCATCAGTTACATCTCTCAGTAGGACTAGAGACTTCTCTATGATTGTTAGAGCTTGCATAGTCCAAAAGTAAGCCTCCTGAAGATAATCTGAAGGGAAAATAGCAAGGATCAGCTAGTTCAGAAATGGAACAACCTTACAAAGATATGCAAAGGGCATGCAGAATGTCTTTATTTATATTTAGTTATTTTCATTTTCAAACTTCCCCTCCAATCATGGCTCTAGGCAAAAAAATGACATACAATAAAAAGTACAATCCAGAAATATTAAAAACATTCAAAAATACTAACAAAATAAAAACAAAACAATACAATAACTAAAATAAAAAAATAAATTATAAAAATAAAATTAACAGCATAAAACAATGCAGAAGAAATAACTAGATCACCCAACACTCTTAAAGTATTAAACTAAGTGCTTTAGTAAATAAGTCTTACAAGCTTTAAGAAAGCCAAGATGTATGCAATGAACCAAGTTCCTTTTGGTAATGAATTCCAAAGAGATGGAACCAGATATAAAAAAAACATTCAGTCTGGTTCCCACCAAACAAACTTCCTTTACTGTAGGTAATTCCAATAGCAATTCTTGAGAGGAACATAAACACCTTTTTAGAAAGTAACAAGGAATTTGATCCGTCAAGATCCTGGGACAAGTTATGAAAGGATTTATATAGAAAAAATACTTTAAATGTATTTATTTATTACATGGCTATTTATTTATTACTTTCATTTACTAGCTGCCTTTTTGAATATGGAATTCACTCAAAGCATGTTACAGAATAGTAGAAACTAGCTTACAAACAGGTCATGTATAGCTTCACATTTCAAAGTGTAAACAAATTGGAATAGCAGCAAAATCTCAATGCAACTTGACAAAAATAAGATGTACTGAAAGGCCGAACTCTAAATTGATCAGCAACCATTATACTAGTGACTTATTCCAAAAATAAATAAATGTCCATATTCAAAAGTTATCTGGCTAGAAAAGTTAACCAGATATTCTGCGGGTGCACCAGTGAACATAACTGGATACACTTTCAGATTGGCTCTGTCCAGCCTTTGCCCCTATCACATGAACAAACAAAAGTAAAGGAAGACCTCTAATCACTTCCATCTTCATCAGTTTTGAAGGAGGAGATTCACTGACTGCTTACCCTATAATTTGTGCATCTTGCTGTATTCACAGAACTCTTTCAGCCCTGGTTAGTACTTAGCACTTACCTCCACTCATCAGAACCAGACTTCCGGTCAGAAGGGCCATGCAGTTGGTAGGTTGAAGGTTGTGCAAGTACTTGTAGCCCCATCCACGTTTGAATGATTTTTCATACATATATTGTGAATTCTTGGCAATTACCTCACGAAATTTCTTTTGTTGTGTCTTGGTAAGAAAACTGTACAGGAAGTCATAAGCGGTGGCAAAGCCAACAAGAGAATGTGCCAAAGGGGCGTCATTCTTAAGATCATCATTCACTAACCTGTTGGAGATAAAGAAAGAAAAAGAGCATTCATTCCTGGGCAGAGATTTTCTGCTGCCTTATGAGTGTATCCAAACATATTTTCATTTTCTGCTCAGATACTGGACACATTATAGGATGATGTATAAATTAGGTGCAGTCTGTCATGACACAGAAACACTTGAGCAGTAGTAGGTAGGAACAAAGGCTGGATATCCCAATTGATGTAAATAAGGGGAGAAGTAGGTTACCAGAAACAGGTCAAATCACTGTGAAAGTCTAAAAGATTTATTTTCTAAATTGCAGGAAAGGTATCCCATCATATTAAGCAGCATTCGAAATCCCAAAGGTTGCTAGCAGAGATCCTGAACCCTGATACAAGCCATGTTTTGCCACAGGGCTGTCAGAAGGGGGGGAGGGGGGAGAGCAACCATCTTCAAAGTAGAAAGAGAAGCAGTGAAATAAGACAAAAAAAGAAAATGATCCAATACATAATACATATGTAAAAGCTAAAGGATTTGTTTAAAATGACACTTACTTGAATGGTCAAGTAGGAAATTTATAGTGTTAGAGGCAACTTAAACGCAAATTGCAAATGAATAGCAGTATTAATACAATCATCATGCCATCTGAAAGTAAGACTGGAATGTAGAATAATCAGCCAAAAGAAAATAAATGTAAAGGTATATGTAAATCAGAGAACTTACAAGGTAAAGATGAGGGCAAACAGATCCAAGATAGAGTCAGCACCTACAGTTTGAACACCATGGTAGTTTCCTTTCGCTGCTTTCTTCATAACATTTGCCTAAAATTGCCCCATTCAGCCTGGAAAAGATGTGCTAGGGAGAAGACCTACCTTAGGGTCACTCCTATGTCATTGGTGACTGGTCCGATGGATGACCACGTCGTTTGAGGGGGCTTACTATCAGGAGTGGAGTCACTTTGGTTGGGAACTGTGGAAGAGGTGCAAGTTTTCCCCTTGGACTCTGATATAGCTCTTTCCCCGAAGTGGAGAGAGGCGCCAGCAAACCCTGCTGCTCTCAGGAACCTGGAAGAGAGCCTGGTTACGTTGCCTGCCAATGATGCAGGCTGTCGTGGAGTCCAGGCAGGGAGCTCTCCTCCGGGAGGAGGTAGTGCAGATGCTGAAGTGCTTTTGCTCAGCGAGTCTGCCAGCAAGGCAGCTATGGGAGATCAATTCTCAATTAATGAAAGGGGCTTTTCTACCCCTCTGGCTACATATCCGCAATTTCTTCTGGCAAGGTCTGAACAGGTAACTTTGGATACTATATGTGAGGCAATTGAAGGACTTGGAAATTTGCTTACTAACCAGTTAAATTCTTTGGCTCAAAGATCAAATGAAAATGATATGTGTTTGCAAATGGTGGAAAATACTACAAAAGTTACCCCTCAGCAGATTAATGAGTTTAAACCAGTTTGACTTCCATTAAGTCTCTACAGGAATCTTTTATAAAAGACAATTCATTCTTACTAAATAAAATCGAGAATTTAAAGAATACTATTAAAAAAAATTGCAGACTTAACCTGCCCTCTAGTATCTAAACCATTAACTCTAACAAGGAAAAAAAAAAAGCCTTGGTACACACCAGAACTTAGACATTTAAAGCGGGAGCTCAGAAACAAAGAATTCTTATGGAGAAAAAACCCAACCAATGCAAATATCTCAGCCTTCAAAACAATCATGCACCAATACAGAATCTCCATTCTCCAAACAAAGAGAAACTTTTATTCCAAAAAAATACACCACTTCATTTATGACCCAAAAGCCCTTTTCTCCCTGGTCTCTTCCCTCACCAAACCACCTTCTACAGTCATTCTAGAAGAATCTGCTGCAAACAAAGCTGAGGAATTGGCCATCTTCTTCAAAGAGAAAATATCCAACCTCCTGAATCCTATTAAAGACTTTAAAAAGAATCCTCCCCCTCATAATTTTCTCTCTGCAGCTCCATCTCTAACCACAAGCCTGGATACCTTTGAACCAACTTCCTCCCTAGAGGTTGAAAACATCCTCAAAAAACTTAAACCAGCTTCCCACCCCCTTGACTCAATACCTGTTAACCTTCTCATAGCATGCTCCAAAGTGATCGCTAAACCAATAGCTCAAATCATCAACACCTCCTTAATGCAGGGTCTAGTGCCTACCCCACTCAAACTCGCCATTCTGAAACCTCTCTTAAAAAAACCAAATTTATCTCCAGAAAACTTAGCAAACTTCCGTCCAATAGCAAATCTCCCTTTTATTGCCAAAATCCTGGAAAGAATTGTAAATTATCAACTTTCTGAATTCTTAAATGACAACAACATCCTCGCCCCTTCACAATTTGGATTCCGTAAAAACCGAAGCACTGAATCCTTGTTAATCTCCTTAACTGATAACATTCTTTTTAATAGGGAAAAAAAACATCCATGCCTTCTCATCCTCCTTGATTTATCA
The DNA here is from genome assembly GCF_901001135.1 of Rhinatrema bivittatum. Lineage (NCBI taxonomy): Eukaryota > Metazoa > Chordata > Amphibia > Gymnophiona > Rhinatrematidae > Rhinatrema > Rhinatrema bivittatum. The sequence goes on from NC_042617.1 coordinate 315,090,067, forward strand.
GCTGCATTCGACACTGTAAACCATGATATTCTCCTCGACCGACTAACAGAGATTGGAATCAAACACACCGCTCTGAATTGGTTTAAATCTGTCCTCCAAGACAGGTTTTATAAAGTCAAAATTAACAATAATGAATCACAGCCCATCCGCTCCACTCTAGGAGTCCCTCAAGGATCCTCATTATCTCCAACTTTATTTAACATTTACCTGCTCCCCCTTTGTCACTTATTATCTAATCTGAATCTAACCTACTACCTTTACGCGGATGATGTCCAAATACTCATTCCAATTACCAAATCCCTGCAAGAAACTCTTCATTTTTGGAATACATGTTTTACTTCCATCTCCAATCTCCTTAAGGACCTCTGCTTAATTCTCAATTCCAACAAAACGGAATTTCTACTCATCACCCAAGATGGCAACTATCAATACTCTATATCTCACCCAATTCAATCACCTACATTTTCTCCCATGGTTAAAAACTTAGGAGTGATCATGGATAACCAGCTCAATTTCAAAAGCTTCATCAATAACACAGTGAAGGATTGCTTTTTCAAACTTCAAGTTTTAAACGACTCAGACCCCTTCTTCACCCCCATGATTTCAGATCAGTTCTGCAAGCGATCATATTTTCTAAAATTGACTATTGCAATGCCCTTTTAATTGGTCTCCCAGCGACTGCCCTTAAACCGCTACAAATTCTACAAAATGCCACAGCCAGGATTCTTACAAAAGCAAAAAAAAGGGACCACATCATGCCAATTTTAAAGTATCTCCACTGGCTCCCTATAAAATATAGAATTCTCTATAAATCCTGTTCTATCATACACAAATCCATCTACAAATCCTCCCCCCTCGACCTCAGATTCCCTTTACAATTATTCTCATCTTCCCGTCAAATGAGGGCTGCCCAAAAAGGCTCTCTTAAAACACCTCCAATCAAAGCATTCTCAAATAAAAGAGCCTTCTCTACAGTCGGCCCGAATCATTGGAACTCTCTCCCTTCAGAACTTAGACTTGAGCATTGTCCAATTACTTTCAAAAAAAGACTAAAGACTTGGCTCTTCACCCTAGCCTATGCCTAATACAGACGTAATCATTCCTACATACCTGTTGCACAACCACAGACTTAATCTCATAATATTCTTGTCTCATTTAATCGCCTGTTACATGTATTGACTACCAATCTTTACTAACTCTGTTACTTACTTAAGGATTTTAAGTCATTATGAATTCATTGTTTTTATCCCAGTTCTTATCTCCTGTTCTTTGTAAAACTCTCGTCAGTCATTTCATCTGTTGTCTGTAAACCGAAGTGCTTAGTGATTTTATCTCTAGAACCTCGGTATATAAAAATGTTAAATAAATAAATAAATAAATATTAAGGGCAGAAACCTCTAGAGATGTGAATCGGATGCCGGAATCGGTTCTGGTTTCAGTATCGTGGACCCGTGGGAAATTTCGTTTCCCGCAGTCCGGACGGTTTTTTTCTTCGGCTGTCCCGAGCCGAAAAAGAAACCCCTACCCTGACCCTTTAGATCTAATTATTTATAATCCCCGTATTGCAAAATGGCGCCGGCCGTATGGCCGTATTGCCATTTTGCAATACGGCAATACGGCCCGAGTGCAGGAGGTCGCTCCCGGACCCCCGCTGGACTTTTGGCAAGTCTTGTGGGGGTCAGGAGGCCCCCCCAAGCTGGCCAAAATTCCCTGGGGGTCCAGCGGGGGTCCAGGAGCGATCTCCTGCGCTCGTGACGTCGGGGGACAGGAACCAAAATGGTGCCGGCGCTACCTTTGCCCTGTCATATGACAGGGCAAAGGTAGCGCCGGCGCCATTTCTATTAACGCAGCCATGGCCCGAGAGTGGAAGATCACACCGGGACCCCCCACTGGACCCCAGGTAATTTAAAACATTTTTGGGGGGGTCGGGAGGGTGGGGGATTTATTTTAAAGGGTCAGGGTGGGTTTTAGGGTTGTTTTAGTGTGCCGGTTTCCCCGCCCTCCCCCGATTTACGATTTAAACGATTTAAAAAAAAAAAAAAAAACAAAACCGCGACGATCAGATTCCCTCCCCCCCCCAGCCAAAATCGATCGTTAAGACGATCGATCACACGATTCACATCTCTAATATTTTCATTCGTCAAAAAAACGATGCACATCCCTAGAAACCTCTGCTTAGTGAATTTCCCTGAGATGCCTTACATGTCCCCAAAAGATATGTTTAAAAGATACTTAATGGAGATTCTTAAAAATTTCAGAGGAAGCAGACCCCCCATTATCACGAGCATTTTACTTGCCCCTATTGAGAAAGGAGAAAGAAGAAAATCAAATTGGGACTGTAAATGAAGCTTCGTTAGAGCATCCTGCAGAACCTGCCAATTCTGCCCTGAATATTTCTGAGTTCCTAGAGACTTCTGATTCTGCTCAGGTTACCCCATCAACACTAATTGTAACTTTTGTATTAGAACCTGATAGAGACTGGATATTGAAGCTCTTTTTTTAGGCATAGATCAGAGTCTTTCTTGCGACTTCAGGTTAGAATTTTTCCTGACGTGTCAAAACAGATGCAGAAGAAGAGGAAGCTATTTTTGCCACTCAGACCAAAGGTCCTGCAAATAAGGGCCTTTTTCTTATTGAAATTCCCCTGCAAGTGTTATATTAAATATAGGGAAGATTCATATATAATTTTCTTCCTTCACAGTTAATATAATTTCTGAGCGACAAAATTCCAGTCTCTCAGGATAGTGCAGTATGAATTTCATTATTATGTCTCCCAAGATAGCTGGGTATTATCTCTTTTTATTATGTTATACCCCCTATGAGCTGCTGACATTATTTTTTTTTTCCTTTTTATTCTATATTTCTTGGAATTGTGGTATTTACTTCTGGGGGAATTCTGTGCAAAAAAATGTAACAATCTGTGCATAAAAATATAAATTCTGAGAACAAAAACTTTAAATTCTGCAAAATTCTGGAGATCATGTGAGCCAGAAGGGAGGGCGGATGTGGGTGCCTTAGCTCCGGGCCTCTTTCCCCTATCCAGCTCCATCCTTTGCACAAAATAGCTTATTTTTTACCTTTTTTCATTGTACGGGCTTCAGCTACTCTGAGGAGACCCTCTCAATTAGACCCATGGCGACTCGAACGATCCGGAAGGATAAGGATAAGGAGCGCGAAAAACCTCATGGACAGGATCCGCCATCTTCTCCGGAGGCCCCGATGTCAGAGAAAGCCTCAGCAGGGCTCGACTTTGAAAAGTTGAAAACAGCGATGTCTGCTGCGATAGGCCCAGAATTGAAAGCCATCGCCGATCAATTGGCAGAGCTCAAGCAAACCCTCACTGGTTATGAATCTCGCTTCAGTGAGGTGGAAGCTAGAGTGTCAGAGGTGCAGGACGATCTAGTGGCAGCCCGGTGGGACATCGAGACCATCCAGGCCTCGATGGCACAGCAGGTAAGGCGGGTCGAAGACCTGGAAAATAGGTCCCGCCGCTCGAATATCCGCTTGATCGGCTTGCCGGAGAGCGTTGGGGACCCGGAATTACCGGCACTGTTGGAAAAATGGTTGGCAGAGCAATTAAATTTGTTGGCTACGAATGGGCCACTATGGGTGGAATGAGCCCATTGCCTGGGCCGGCGACAGTCGGATATGAACAAGCCACGACCTGTCATTGCTAAGCTGCTGAACTATGCCCATAAAGTAGACATACTTCAGGCACTTCGAGGCGGCCGCACATTAAGCTACGAGGGGAAAATAATTCTATTGTTTCAGGACTTTTTGGCGGGAGTCTCTGCCCAGCGTCGCACGATGGCCCCGCATTGTTCGCAGTAAATAAACATGGGCCTTCGGGCTACACTTATTTACCCAGCCCAACTTCGAGTGGTGACAAAGGAGGGGGTGTGATGGCTAGACGCCCCGGAGGCTGCTCAAGTCTTCGTCGCAGAGTGCAAATCGAGAGGATCTGGGGCCTCCTAATTTTCTTACAATCTGTTTCGGGCGCCGAGGAAAAAATGAGTCCCGATATCGGTTATAAGGACGCCATTCTGAACCTATTTCTGTGCTAGTTGCATTTATTTCACTGGTTTCGCTATGACCCCTGTACTTCACTTCCATAATGAGTCGTGGACAATCTCAGCAGCTATAGTGTAGTACTGGGAATGCATCTATCCTCGGCTGCTTTTCCTTTTTTTTTTTCTTTTCTTTTTCTTCGTTGTTCTTTTATTTATTTTGAATGCTTGACTATCGAGGAACTAGGGTGAACTACGGCTTTTTTTTTAAGCAGATTACCTATTTGCCTCAAGACACTGCCAAATATCATCGCCACATATTATTAGTTTTTGAGCGCTGCCATGAATGTCCCCCTTTTCCCCTGCTTGGCGGCCTATCGGACATATTGAAATCTGGCTAAAGTGGTGGTTCAACTTTGCATGGGATTGTGGGGGCTGTTGGAACAGCTGGAGATATTTTGCTTCATGGGGAGAACTTGCGGGTTAATCTTCTCACCTCTTTGGCATGAACCATCTGGACATACATGTTGGCCAACTGTACTTCTGGTGAGCCAGCAGTTGCACTCAGTGGGAGAATTGGGGCATACACTAGAGATCCAGATTATCGCTATCTCGAGTCCTCTTCAAACATATTGCCAGCTGGATTTCCGGCTCTTACAGATTCTGGGATCATTCCGTGACTTGTTACTTATCCTTTATGCTTTTGTACAACTCTATGTCACAATACTTGAAGAGAGTGGGGAGGGGGACTGATGACTGGAATGTTCTGTAGAGTTTGTTATTTTTTCATGTGGTTGATTTCGATTTATCCATAGCACAGAGGTTTTGTGCTAGAATTGTCAGCTTGTTTGCTTCTTTTATATGAGGTCTTCACAAGCTACTGTATCATGCGGCTGTTATAGTTTTAGGTTGCACTAATTTTTCAACTTCATCTGAGGGTTGGGGCTGGACGGGGCGAGAAGGGGGATGGGGAGGGCCATACCTACCTGAGTGGGCAGGGGCTTCGTGATCTCCTTTTAACCTAAAATTGGGACAGTATGGGAGAAGATAAAGGGGGGTTATCGCAATAGGGTAAAGGGGCTAAGGGGGAGGGGGGGATTTGGGTTGGCAGGGTAGGGGGGGTAAACTACTTGTTAATGGGTGGACCTCCAGGTTTTCCAAACACTTTATGCTGGTTCAATATAACTGTTCATTTTTATGTGGTTTTCAACATCGAGTCCAGATCCCAGCTGGGAGGGTTCGGGCTCTTCTACTGGTAAAAGATTTGCTAGACATGCTTGATTATAGTAGCTGCCTCTAGTGCCTTAACACGTATAGTTTCCTGGAATGTCTGTGGCATCCACTCACCGGTAAAACGTACAAAAATAATAACGCATTTAAAGCGGAAAGGTGCAGCTGTTGGTTTTTTACAAGAAACACATTTATCTGATCGTGAACATTCTAAATTAAACACCTACTGGGTGGGTACGGTCTCATACGCCTCGGCGACTTCACGCTCCGCAGGGGTAGCGATCCTGTTTCATAAAAATTTGCCAATTCATATACGTAGCGAAATAAAGGATCCAGAAGGGCGGTTTATTATTGTCATCACCGAACTGTACCATAAGACGGTGGTATTCTGCAATCTATATGCTCCCAATACTTTCAATGCACATTATTTTCGGACGATACACAGACACTTACTCCCTTACTTAACAGATATTATTATAATGGGGGGAGATCTCAATACCGTTCGAGACCCTCAGATTGACGCCTCACAATCTAGGCACCGCGAGCCGGGGATGGGGAAGGGGCCGGCTTTGTTGGAAAATACACTGCACTTGGTTGATGTATGGCGCACACTTCATCCAGGGGAAAAAGAGTTCACTCATATTTCTAGGGCGCATGCTACTTATGCGCGTTTGGACTATTTCCTCCTTAGCAGTCATGGGTTTCATACAGTGAGCGAGGCAGGCATTGAGAATATTGTCATCTCTGACCATGCGCCTGTGTGGGTGGATTTACAGCTCGTGTACCAGGGGGTGGGCGCTCGGATATGGCGTTTTCCCTACTATCTAGCAGCAGATCAGACTTTTCAGACCTATCTGTGTGAACAATGGGTTGACTATGAAGCGCATAACCAGGAGCATAAAGATAATCCCATTTTGTACTGGTACACCACAAAGGCAGTGATGCGCGGGGAGATCATTTCTTATGTAGTGCATCGGCGGAAAATCTTAAACAAATTCTGCAGCTGACGGAACAATTGAGTAGGGTGAAAAAACGTCTCCTTCATGATAATACTGGCCCACTGTGGGATCAATACCATTCATTACAGAGCACCCTCGTATTGAGGGTGCTCGAGCATGGAGGACCGTATTGGTCCTCCATGCTCGAGCAAAGAAAAGCATAATTTACTATAAATTTAAATTACACCAATATAGTAATAAGGGGGGGAAACTGATGTCTCAGTTGATCCGATCGTCACAGGGAGCCCGGTATGTCAATGGTCTGAGGAATGCAGCGGGCCAGGTGGAAACTCATACGCGCACCATTCTGAGATTGTTTCGGGACTATTTTCAGAATCTTTATAAGGCTGAAAGTTGGTCAGAGGATCATTGCGCTCGTTTTTGCTCCTCGCTAGCCATACCCTCTATTACACTGGAACAATTGCAGACTCTTAACTCGCCTCTGCAGAATTCTATCGTTGTGTGATGGACAAAGTCTGCAGACCACTAGAGGCTCTATTTTCTGATCTCATTAAGACAGGAAGTTATCCATTAGGGATGAATCATGCTCATATCACTCTTATTCCTAAACAGGGGAAGGACTCACAAACACCGGAGTCGTTTCGGCCGATTTCCTTACTAAATTATGATCAGAAACTGTTGGCAAAAATATTAGCTGATCATTTGGCGCGGGTTCTGTCCTCCCTGATAGGCCAACACCAAGTAGGTTTCGTATGCCAACGATATGTTCTTTCTAATATTCGAAGGGTGCTGACTGCCATGGAAATGTGTAGGTGCACCCAAACCCCCTATCTTACCGTTAGCTTTGACGCTGAAAAAGCGTTTGATAGGGTGGAATGGCCTTATTTATTTAGTGGGTTTTTTCTTCAGGCAGTGCAGTTGCTATACATGGATCCCCAAGCTATGGTTGTTGTTAATGGAGAACGTTCTTCTCCTTTTTCTATCCTTCGGGGTACGCGCCAAGGTTGTCCCCTTTCTCCATTATTATTCCTCATACAGTTAGAACCTCTTCTTTTGGCAATCCAGAGGGAACCGGATATTCGGGGAATTCGTTTTCAAAATACGATATTTAAATGCACGGCATTTGCCGATGACCTCTTGGTGTTTCTCACCAGACCTTATGTCTCTTTTTCTACTCTTATGATGGTCATGGATGATTTTGGTCAGTTTTCCGGCTTTCGGCTGAATAGGGGTAAGTCAACAGCACTGATTTTTCCTGAGGCACTTCATGAACGTTGGCGGGACTCCTTCCCTCTACAGTGGTCAAACCAGGCAATTAAATACTTGGGGATTATTCTTCCTACGGATCCCGCTCAGGTCTATCATCTCAATGTACCCCCATTAATACAACAGACCGAAGAACTGCTGTTACGTTGGCGATCTCTTCCCCTATCTCTGTGCGGTCGAGTACACTTATATAAATGGTGGTGTTGCCGAAATGGCTATATCTCTTCCAGAATCTACCAGTCCAGCTTAAGCGTAAGGATTTGTTGGTGTTAGACCGTCTCATGCGCCGCTTTCTCTGGAGGGGAGGGAAAGCGAGAATACCTTTGAAATGGTTACAGGAGAAGTGGGGGGCTGGAGGATTGGGAGTACCCAATATGCAGTTATATAACCTGGCCATATGCGGGTTTTCAGAGATTGGATATTGGGCGAGGCTAGGTACACTAATTTGGAAGCGGATCAGGTGTTATCCGCTCCTATTTCCCTCACTTACTCACTGCAGGCGGAGCCAACAAGATTATCCAGTTTTTTCTCACAGTCTGTCAACATTCATCCTATACGGCAGGCCTGGATCCTTCTTACTAAAAGATTGTAGATACCCCGTGTGTGTGCCTTTTTATTGCCTGTAGTTGGTAACCCTGAGTTTACCCCTGGTTCCAAACAGCGAGTTTTTCGGTCTTGGAAATCTCAGGGTATTACATACTAGGGACATTTATTTCATCAAGAGGGGCGACCATTTACTTGGGCGGAATTGTGTGAGACATATGAATTGGATAAGGCTGCTACCTTTCCGTATTTACAAATAACGCATTATTTGAGATCTATATCACCAGCGTTCTTACAAGGTCGCGTATTCCAGAAACTTGAAGAGGCACTGTGCTTGTCCGACACTAAGGTGTTGTCTTTATCACATTATTATAAACATTTACAAAAGGAGGGCTGCATAGATATTTTTCAAACCTTGCCAGATCGCTGGACCAGTGATGGCGATTTTGTGGTGACTGCATCCATACTTCGCATCTGTTATGGGGGAGTGGCCAGGATCTCGTGTAATAGCTACTATCACGAATTGCAATATAAATTTTTGGGAAGGGCCTATATCTCCCCACAGGTGGCATATCGGCAACGGTTTGCTGTTTCTGCCTCGTGTGCTCGATGCCCGGGAACAATGGGTACTCATGCTCATGCTTTTGGTCCTGCCCTTCTATTCAGGGGTTTTGGATGCGTATTGCCAAGTATTTGGCTGGGGTTTTGGGGGTCTCTATTCCCATTGTGCCTTCTTGGCTATTATTTGGCCATATCCCCGCTGTGTGGCTTCGAGATCCTGGTACTCGTTTACTTATTCAAAAAGCATGCTTAGTGGGGAAAAGAGTCATATTAATGCAATGGCGAGAGATGGATCCACCCTCCTTTTGGGTGTGGAGAAATCTCTTTTTTTACTCTAATGCACATGGAGGCTCTTTCTTCTCGTAGTTCACCTCGGAAGAGGATGCAGTTCTTGGCGATCTGGGAACCCTATCTCCAAACACTTCCGCATAAGGCATGGAGTAGTATCCTGAATACTTGACTGTTTCCGTTCACTATCTAACCAGCATGTACATGGACTGTTTCCTGGAAGACTGGAACTGCTACTATGTTAAAGTAATTTGGGTGGGAGGGGGGTGGAAGGGGTGATGGAGTGGGTGGGGGGAGGGTTAGTCAAATTGACCGGTTTTTTTTGCTGTATTGGCTGGGAGTGGTAGCAGAAACCACCAACTCCTAGATGTTTGTAACTTTGCATAAATACCAATAAAAATTGTTTAATAATAAATTCTGCAAAATTCTGCAAACTTTATATTGGTCAAAATAACACAATTTACATGACAGTCCTTAAGTAATTATATTTTAAATTAATACAGAAAAAATTATTACTTAAAGATGAAGAATTTTAAATATTTTGAGCAGAATTTCCCTAGAAATTCACTGTCCCTTCCACGCGTGCATGTTATAAAATTGTGCGTCCATGAGTATGCGCATACTATTTTTAAAAATCTACTCCATAGAGAAGAGAGAAAGGGTAAGAAATTATGTATTTACTTCAAAGAGTTAGAATCAGTGTTATCTTTAAGGGATTAGTAACATCCTGAAGATGGATGAATGAATTTAGAGATAGTCAATGAGTAAATACAAGTGGTGCATGAGCTGCATGGTTTATGACCTGTTGTTGCGGATGGAGAAAATCCGGATGTGGATCCTTAGGCCGACCGACCCGAAGGAGCAGTCGGTAGGCAGAACTCCCACTGGGCAATTGGAGCTTCACCTGGAAACCCGTGACTCCTCCAGAGGAGCTGTGGGAGCCCGGGTTGCTAGGACTTAGGAGTCTTCGCCCTGGAAGCCCGAGGTCCCCCCAGGAGGAGCCCGTAGGGACCCGGACCGCTGGGACTTAGGCGGAAACGAAGAAACCCAGGAGTGGAATCCGAACTGGAGTCTGGGCAGGCGGCGAGCAAGCAGCAGTCGGGGTCACGAACCGGGATCAAGGCAGGCGAAGACAACAGAAGTCGAAGTCACGGACCGGAGTCAAGGCAGGCTGAAGACAAGCAGGAGTCGAAGTCACGGACCGGAGTCAAGGCAGGCTGAAGACAAGCAGGAGTCGAAGTCACGGACCGGAGTCAAGGCAGGCTGAAGACAAGCAGGAGTCGAAGTCACGGACCGGAGTCAAGGCAGGCTGAAGACAAGCGTGGTCAAGCTATCCGAGGTCAAGGCAGGAGACAGGCAAGCAGGGTCAGGCAAAAGCAGAGTCGGAGGCAGGAAACAGGCAATCAGGAACGCAACTCAGAGCTACCAAAGGCAGTGAACCTCGTTGCAAGGCAAGGAAGGCTGGGAACTGCAGGGCTTAAATAGCCCTGCAGCGTCTGACGTCAGGAAAGGGAGGAGCCGTGTTTTCCCGCGCTGGTCCCTTCAAAAGCAGGGCTCAGCCGCGCGCGCGCCGCCTGGGGGCGGAGCTAGCCGCGAGAGGACGCCGGCGGCAGAGAGGGAGCTGGCGCGTGGCGCAGGAAGGCCCTGCAGGCCCGCGCGGGGTCGGGACGGCAGGCGGAAGCTGCGGCCGGGGTCCCGAGTCCACGGAACGCGGTAGCTCTCCGGGGGCCCGAAAAGAAGGTAAGGCCTCGGGCGCCACCGTGGCGACCGAGACCGCAACAGTACCCCCCCTCTTACGCCCCCGCCGCCGAGGGCCAGGTTTCTTGGGATTGTCCAGATGAAATTGAGTTAGCAAGGATTTGTCCAAGATGTTCCTGGCTGGTTCCCATGAGTCTTCCTCGGGGCCGCACCCTTCCCATGCCAGCAGGTATTCCCAGCGACGGGCATGAAAGCGAACATCCAAGACCTCTCGTACCTGATACGTAGTCTCCGTAGATGTAGGAGATGATAGTGCATCAGCGGAAGGATGGTGGTACCGGGAAAGTACCACCGGTTTTAACAGGGATACGTGGAACACGTTATGGTTGCGAAGTGAAGATGGAAGGCGAAGTCTGTAGGATACTGCTCCAATACGCTCCGCAACTTGAAAAGGCCCGCAGTATCGGGGGGCCAATTTACGAGAACGGTTAGGTAGTTGGAGGTTCCGAGTGCTTAACCACACCTTGGTACCTGGCAGGAAAACTGGCGCTGGACGTCGATGACGGTTGGTAAACTGCTGAGACTTCCTTGCTGCGGTGGTCAGTTTCCGTTGAATCCCCTTCCAGAGATGATGTACTTGACGTGCTGCGGTTAGAGCAGCCGGTGATGGAATGGAAATAGGAAGCGGTAACGGAGGCCTTGGGTGACGTCCATACACGATCTGGAAAGGGGTTTGTCCCGTGGCAGCATGGGTATGATTGTTGTAGGCGAACTCAGCCCAAGGCAGGAGAGAAACCCAGTTATTTCCCTTTTCGGTGATGAAACTACGGAGGAAAGTTTTAAGAGTGCGATTCGTGCGCTCCGTCTGGCCGTTAGTCTGGGGGTGAAATGCCGTGGACAAATTTAATTGGACCCCAAATTTCTTACAAAGGGCACGCCAAAAACGGGCCGTAAATTGTGGCCCTCGATCTGATACGATACTCTGTGGTAGTCCATGAGCCCGGAAGACGTGGAGGGTAAACAAGAGTGCGAGTTCAGGTGCAGAGGGCAGCTTAGGCAAGGGTACTAGGTGAATCATTTTAGAAAAACGGTCTACGGTTACCCAAATCACCGTATTACCTTCCGAGAGTGGCAGATCCACTACAAAGTCCGTGGCTATGTGGGACCAAGGTTCCACGGGAATAGGCAGCGGCTGCAGGAGCCCCCAGGGCCGACCACTAGGCGGTTTTTGCCGGGCACATACTGGGCACGAATCCACATATACTCGCACATCTTGTCGAATTCGAGGCCACCAGTAATACCGGCCAAGCAGATCAAGTGTCCTCTCCCTGCCAGCGTGACCCCCCGAAAGAGAGTCGTGGGCCCAAGCTAACACCCTTCTGCGGTCTTTGCGAGAAACCACCACACGTCCTAGGGTGGAAACTGTAGTGCTGGCTAAGTGGATTTTAGCGGGATCAATAATGTGTTGAGGGAGGTCTTCCTTCTCCTCCTGAATTTCATAACGGGAAAGTGCATCAGCCCGTACATTCTTCAAAGCGGGCCGGTACTTCAGGATGAAATCGAAACGGTTGAAGAACAGGGACCAACGTGCTTGTCGAGGATTAAGTCGTTGGGCCTGGTTAAGGAACTCCAGGTTCTTATGATCAGTATAAATTGTAACTGGATGAAGGGAGCCCTCCAACCACTGTCTCCATTCCTCCAGAGCAAGTTTGACAGCCAGCAACTCCTTATCCCCAATGCCGTAGTTGCACTCGGCTGACGAGAATTTCTTGGAAAAATAGGAGCAAGGTAGGAGATGTCCGGAGGTAGAGACTTGTGAGAGGACCGCTCCCACAGCTATGTTAGAGGCATCGACCTCGACAAAGAATGGCCGTGTTGGATCCGGGTGACGTAAACAAGTATCCCGGAGAAACGCCTCCTTTAATTGTTCGAAGGCCTCACAAGCTTCCTCCGGCCAAAGGTGAGTGTTAGCCCCTTTCCGGGTAAGCGCGGTTAGAGGTGCCACCAAGCGAGAGTACTGGGGAATAAAGTGTCTATAGAAGTTAGCAAACCCCAAAAAACGTTGCAACGCCTTTAGCCCCTCGGGACGGGGCCACTTCCTGATGGCGGACACCTTACTGGGGTCCATCCGAAAACCAGTAGAGGACACAATATACCCTAGGAAGGGTAACGACTCTTGCTCAAAGAGACATTTTTCGAACTTTGCATACAAATGGTGGTCTCGTAAGATCTGGAGTACTTGTCTCACATGTTGCCGATGGGAGGTAAGATCCGGGGAGTGTATGAGGACATCGTCCAAATAGACGATCACGCAGGAGTGCAGTAAGTCTCGCAGAATCTCGTTCATCAAGTGCTGGAATACAGCGGGAGCATTGCACAGTCCAAACGGCATCACTAGGTATTCATAATGGCCGTCCCGGGTGTTGAACGCCGTCTTTCATTCATCCCCGGGACGGATTCGGACCAGATTGTACGCGCCGCGGAGGTCCAATTTAGTGAAGACTTGGGCTCCTTGGAGTCTGTCCAGCAATTCCGGAATGAGGGGAAGCGGATACCGGTTCTTCTTGGTGATAGCATTGAGCCCACGGTAATCAATGCAAGGTCGTAAGGCTCCGTCCTTTTTTGCGACAAAAAAGAAACCTGCTCCGGCGGGAGACTTTGAAGGGCGGATGAAGCCCTTAGCCAGATTCTCGGTGATGTATTCGGACATAGCCCGGGTCTCAGGCTGAGACAAAGGGTACACCCGTCCCCGAGGGGGAGTAGTACCTGGAAGCAACTCTATCGCACAGTCAAACGGACGGTGTTGCGGTAACAATTCCGCCTTTTCCTTGGAAAAGACGTCCTGAAAGTCAGCATACGGAGCCGGTAATACCGGCGAGGTGTGAGCTAGCGGAATCCGTTGGCACCTTTTCGCTTGGAGACAGGAGTGGAAACACTCAGAACTCCACTGGGTAATCTGAAAATCCTTCCAGCGAATCACAGGAGAATGTTTCTGGAGCCAGGGTAACCCAAGAACCACCGGGTGTACAGCTCCCTCCAACACTAGCAACGAAATCTCCTCTGTGTGTAATAAGCCCGTCTGCAAAATCAAAGGTATGGTCTCGGTGGAGATGCACCCCGACAAGGGAGTACCCTGAATAGAGGTTACCCGTAAGGCAGGAGTCCTGGGTCGCGTAGGAAGATTCAGCTGTTGCACCAGATCCTTAGTAATGAAGTTGCCTCCTGCCCCGGAGTCAACTAGGGCTTGCGTGAGGAAGGAACCACCAGGATATTCCAAGGTTACCGGTATGGTACATTGAGGAGCAGGGCTAAGGCAGCCTAGGGGACACTCCTCCCTTACACCTAGGCGCGGGAGTTTTCCGCTCGTTCTTTACACTGTGCAAGGTAGTGGCCCTTACCGCCACAGTACAGGCACAGCCTCAAGTCGCGGCGTCGCTGCCTTTCTTCGGGTGACAAAGATGAGCGACCCACTTGCATGGGCTCGTCAGAGGAAGTTGCTGGTGAAGGTGCAGTTCCTCGTGACCCCGAACTTGAATTCGAGATCCTGGGAGGCACGGACGGCAAGCGTCGGAAAGGGCGCCCCTCTTTCGCCCTCTGCTGCAAACGCCGATCAATTCGACCTGCTAAGTCAATCAGGGAACTCAGGGTCTCCGGCAGGTCCCGAGCCGCTAGTTCGTCCTTAATACGACCGGCTAAGCCCTCCAGGAACACGCCCCGAAGAGCCACATCCTGCCAGCCTACCTCGTGGGCGAGGGTGCGGAATTCCAACGCGTAATCTGCCAAAGTCCGCGTTCCTTGCCGGAGCTGGAGTAACTCAGAAGTAGCGGAAGCCTGTCGTGCTGGCTCATCAAAAGCCGCTTTGAACTCTTCCACAAAGCGGTTCAAATCCCCCAGTGCTGGATCATTGTTCTCCCACATGGGGGAAGCCCAGTTCAGGGCCCGTCCATCCAGAAGGGCAAAAATGTACGCCACCTTGGTGCCATCAGTAGGAAACTGGTTAGGCAGTAGCGCAAAGCGTACATAACATTGGTTTAAGAACCCTCGACACGCCTTGGCATCCCCGGCATAGCGAGAGGGTGCTGGGAGCTGCGTAGGGGACTGGAGAGTTACCAATGGTGCAGGAACAGGTGCTGGTACTGGAACAGGTGCGGGCGGTTCGGTGTCCATGCGAGACGCCAGTCGCTCTACTGTAGCAGCCAGAGAGTCCAGGACTTGTTGTTGCTGAACTAACCGCTGGGCCAAACCCGGAATGGCCTGTAGCCCGGCGAGGTCTGCCGGATCCATGGCCTTGCAAACTGTTGCGGATGGAGAAAATCCGGATGTGGATCCTTAGGCCGACCGACCCGAAGGAGCAGTCGGTAGGCAGAACTCCCACTGGGCAATTGGAGCTTCACCTGGAAACCCGTGACTCCTCCAGAGGAGCTGTGGGAGCCCGGGTTGCTAGGACTTAGGAGTCTTCGCCCTGGAAGCCCGAGGTCCCCCCAGGAGGAGCCCGTAGGGACCCGGACCGCTGGGACTTAGGCGGAAACGAAGAAACCCAGGAGTGGAATCCGAACTGGAGTCTGGGCAGGCGGCGAGCAAGCAGCAGTCGGGGTCACGAACCGGGATCAAGGCAGGCGAAGACAACAGAAGTCGAAGTCACGGACCGGAGTCAAGGCAGGCTGAAGACAAGCAGGAGTCGAAGTCACGGACCGGAGTCAAGGCAGGCTGAAGACAAGCAGGAGTCGAAGTCACGGACCGGAGTCAAGGCAGGCTGAAGACAAGCAGGAGTCGAAGTCACGGACCGGAGTCAAGGCAGGCTGAAGACAAGCGTGGTCAAGCTATCCGAGGTCAAGGCAGGAGACAGGCAAGCAGGGTCAGGCAAAGCAGAGTCAGGCAGGAAACAGGCAATCCAGGAACGCAACTCAGAGCTACCAAAGGCAGTGAACCTCGTTGCAAGGCAAGGAAGGCTGGGAACTGCAGGGCTTAAATAGCCCTGCAGCGTCTGACGTCAGGAAAGGGAGGAGCCGTGTTTTCCCGCGCTGGTCCCTTCAAAAGCAGGGCTCAGCCGCGCGCGCGTGCCTGGGGGCGGAGCTAGCCGCGAGAGGACGCCGGCGGCAGAGAGGGAGCTGGCGCGTGGCGCAGGAAGGCCCTGCAGGCCCGCGCGGGGTCGGGACGGCAGGCGGAAGCTGCGGCCGGGGTCCCGAGTCCACGGAACGCGGTAGCTCTCCGGGGCCCGAAAAGAAGGTAAGGCCTCGGGCGCCACCGTGGCGACCGAGACCGCAACACCTGTGACAATAAAAGGATCATGATGTGGTAGTAGAGGTAAATCTGACGAGACCAGAGAATCATGGAAATTCTGCCTGCATTAGAAAGCAAATTCCATATTAATTTAATTGTTATTAATCAATAGGGAATAGCCACTGCAGGTTGCTGGAATTAGTTGCTTGGGATCTATTTAATGTTTGGGTACTTGCCAAGTACTTGTGACTTGGATTGGCCACTGTTGGAAACAGGATACTGGGCTTGATGGACCCTTGGTCTGATCCAGTATGGCATCTTATGTTCTTAAAGCAGGGAGAATTATGAAATAACTGTAGGGGAGATAGTACTGTCCCAATGACGGTGAAGAATTTCGCAGATGGCACCTGAATTGTGAGAGAAAGGAAGAACGCAGGTAAATCTGTCTTAGTATTTTAATGTTATATAAAAAGAATATCTCAATTGATAAAAAGAGCATATCTAAAAGCTTTTTTGATAACACAGAGTGGGTAACCATATGAGAGAAATTTTTCGAACATAATATGGGCTACAGTTAGAAAGATGGCACGAGATGAACTTAGCTGGCAAAAGTGGAAAAACTGGCCAGTTGGGATATTTTGTCTAAGGCAATAAGGGTGACAGCTGTTGTAATGGAAAAGGATATTTTTGTTGTTGTGTTTTCTATAGTTGAATGTATGGAAACAATTATCAATAATGGAAGTAGTAATGTCTAAAAAGATCATAGAGAAGTGATATTGATATGAAAAATGAAAGTTATTTTCATGTGTATTAAGCCAATTGATAAAAAGAAAAAAAATCATATACTAGAACTGGTCCAGATCATAAAGCCATCATCTATGTATTAAGAACATAAGAACATAAGAACTTGCCATACTGGGTCAGACCAAAGGTCCATCAAGCCCAGCATACTGTTTCCAACAGTGGCCCATCCAGGCCATAAGAACCTGGCAAGTATACAAAAAGAAAGTCTATCCCATGTTACTGTTGCTAGTAATAGCAGTGGCTATTTTCTAAGTCAACTTAATTAATAGCAGGTAATGGACTTCTCCTACAAGAACTTATCCAATCCTTTTTTAAAACCAGCTACGCTAACTGCACTAACCACATCCTCTGGCAACAAATTCCAGAGTTTGTGTGTTGAGTGAAGTGATTAGTTTTAAATGTGCCACATGCTAACTTCATGGAATGCCAAGTGAGAATAAGGGCCCAGAAAGGGGAATCGTAGAGTAAATGGGATGCAAAAATTGAAATGTATAGACTGGAGGAGGCATGATGAATCTACTGTGCCCCTGTGGATCTGGAAGTTGTACATCTCAGAAGTGGGAACATAACTTGCTCATTCACATGAGCACGTGAGCTATGCAATGCGTGAGATTTTGCATGGATAGTACATGCATAAATTTGCATGCAGTGATATTTGCATTTTCCATAATGACTGCATAATTTGGTGCAACATTTAAAATCCATGCAGTTGTGTACGTATTTGAGCGAGGGCATGCCCATTCATTTTAAAGTTACCTTCAAAGTACACAATTGTGAAATAGTCTTAAATCCATCATCTTCCCTCATCAACTGGAACTCCGACCATCCAGCAACTGTTTTATGCTTCAGGAGATCTGACTGACAAATTGCCTGAGGCAATTGAAGTAAAGTTGATTTCTCAGGTAGTGACTGCTACCCTGTGGCCGTAAAGGGTGCTCTCCGGTGCTGCACAAAGGGGCGCACAAAGGGGCGGGCCCCTTTGTAACACTCCTTCGGTGCGCGGCGCCTGGAGGGAGTGCTGAGGTTTAAAGCCCCTGAAGTTGCCTCCCTATTGGTGCTCGGGCTTCCCTCCCTCTGATTGGCTGCTGCCCAGGGTGGAGGCGAGGTGCGTGTTAAGAGGAGACACCAGATTGGAGAGCCTCGTGGCCGGTGGGGGAGACGTTGTTGGTAAGTGAATAAATTTGCAGGCCTTACCCCGATGGGCTCTCACGCCGGCTGCGCAGGCCCTGGCTCCCACCCCTGTCCGGTCGTCTGTTTCAGGTTCATCGGATCCGGGGCGCGCGGGTAAAAGGGTGCCTGGAGGGAGATGACAAGGTGTATTATGCTCTCCCTCCCAAATGTGGGAGAAATACTTCATCCCCCTCATGGCAAGCTGCGACTGCTAATATCTTTGCTGGTGTCATACAGTATCACATTCATATAGTCCAGCAGTACCAGGTAGTCAATGAGGTAGTTTCAATGCTAGTAAATCATACTAAACTTCAAATGCCTCATGCTTGCATTTGAAGGAAGAATGGTTGATTAAGATGATTATTCTGGACATCCAGTCCTCATGGTCCATTTCCCATCCTACCGTATTTCAGCTCCTGTGTATTTCTCTTGTCAAGGGAATAAAATTCGAGCAACTCTTCCTGTTAATTGGACAGGAAAATGTACTCCTGTATATGCTTATTTGCCTGTTTCCATTTTTCCCCAGAACAAGCAGACAAAGAAGTCCTGTCGTAAATGGCAAACCTTAGAAGAACTCCCCTCTCTGGATTTGTCTGATCAGGACATTCAGAATGCCTTACAATACACACCTATAACTGTTGAGGAATGCCATAAACTAATGGGTTCTACATGGTTCCCATTTTCCAATATACATGCTATTGTCCATCTCTCTACTGCTGTCCTGCACTTACAAGCCTTAGTAGAAA
Organism: Rhinatrema bivittatum; assembly: GCF_901001135.1. Lineage (NCBI taxonomy): Eukaryota > Metazoa > Chordata > Amphibia > Gymnophiona > Rhinatrematidae > Rhinatrema > Rhinatrema bivittatum. Next base: position 315,108,559 of record NC_042617.1, read on the forward strand.
CCTTTCAAAATGCTATCCTTCAGAATGCTACCCAGGATAATCTCTGTGCTCTTGCACATTAATTAGCTGGTCTTCTCTTGGAGAAGAAGTCCATTATCTGCTATTAATCAAGTTAACTTAGAAAATAGCCACTACTATTACTAGCATCAGTAGCGTGGGATATACTTAGTTTTTGGGTACTTGCCAGGTACTTATAGCCTGGATTGGCCACTGTTGGAAACAGGATGCTGGGCTTGATGGATCCTTGGTCTGATCCAGTATGACATGTTCTTATTATGCCATGGATAATCGTTCAGCATTAGATTTAATCATGGCAGAAAAAGGGGGTGTTTGCCAAGTATTAAATGATGAACTTGGTGTCCTGTGTTGCACAGAGATTACTGATTATTAGGGATGTGAATCGTTTTTTAACGATTTAAATTATCGTCCGATAATTTTAAAATCGTCATTAATCGGTAAGGGACTCGATACAATAGGAATTCCCTCGATTTATCGTGAAAAATTGTTAAATCGAGTATGGGAATTATTTGGGGGGAGGGCGGGAAAACTAGCACACCAAAACAACCCCTAAACCCACCCTGACCCTTTAAAATCAATCCTTTACCCTCCCTAACCCCCCCAAAATGTTAAATTACCTGGTGGTCCAGTGTGTGAGGGGGGGGGGGTGTCCCGGCGCAATCTCCCGCTCTCGGGCCATCGGCGCCATTTTGGCTACCACTGATAAAAATGGCGCCGATGGCCCGATAAAAAAAAACCCACCCCGACCCTTTACAAATTACCCCTTTGCTTCTCCTACTCTCCCGACCCCCCCAAAAACCTTTTACATGTACCTGGTGGTCTAGCGGGGGGTCCGGGAGCCATCCCTTCAATCATACCCTCGGTGCCGGTGCATGTGCTGGACTGGTTTCAAAATGGCGCCGATCGCCTTTGCCCTCACTATGTCACAGGGAGCGACCGTCGCTCCCTGTGACATAGTGAGGGCAAAGGCGATCGGCGCCATTTTGAAACCAGTCCAGCACCTGCACCGAGGGTATGATTGAAGGGATGGCTCCCGGACCCCCCGCTAGACCAGCAGGTACATGTAAAAGGTTTTTGTGGGGGGGGGGGGGGGGGTCGGGAGGGTGGGAGAAGCAAAGGGGTAATTTGTAAAGGGTCGGGTGGGTTTTTTTTTATTGTGCCATCGGAGCTATTTTTATCAGTGGTAGCCAAAATGGCGCCGATGGCTCGAGTGCGGGAGATCGCGCCGGGACCCCCCCACCTGGACCACCAGGTAATTTAACATTTTGGGGGGGGTTCGGGAGGGTGGGAGAGCAAAGGGGTCATTTGTAAAGGGTCGGGGTGGGTTTTTTTTTATCTGCTCAGGCCTCACTAAAAAATTAACGATGTGAATTGGAATCGGAACCGATTCCAATTCACATCTCTAACGATCCGATTTTTTTCTCCCTCCATCCGAACCTGATCGTTAAAACGATCGGGCACACGATTCACATCTCTACTGATTATACTTCAAAGATACTAAACAGCACTAAATGGTTAACTGAAAATTATAATCTTTATCTAGGATGGGCCAAAGAACCTGATTGGGCTGTTAGTATGTATGCATGGTGGAACAGATGGGAAAAGAAAATACTGATTTATGTTTGCATTGTACTTACTATTAGAATTGTAATTGCTGTTTTGATATGTATTGTGAAAGTCATTTTGACTTGTGTGCTTACCCTTCCTCTGTGTAAGATGAAAGTGCTCCAAAATCTGGCAGGTGCAATGTGGGAAATTATTTGAGGAGTTATTTTAGATTACATGAAGATCTTTATAATGTGAGAAATTAGAGGAGCAGAGAATCACAAATATTACTAGTGTAATTATTTGATACAAGGCCTATAAGATCTGAGAATGCATATGGCATTTTTTTTTCTTAGCTTGCTTGTAAACAGAAGCAAAGCACGAGATCAGCAGGTATGCATGAAGCTAATGGTGCAGATATCAGGGGAAAAACAGGACAGTAGCAATTTAGCCACACCTAACTGTTTGCTGATATAATAAGGACAGAGAGTTGGAGGACCTCAAGAACACATGGGAATAGCCCAGGAAAAACTGAAACTAGGACAAAGGTCAGAAGAATCAACATAAAAAGACCAACTTCAGACAAACTGTTTGAAATCAGGGAAAGAACAGATCAGAGGAAAAGCTCATTGGACATTACAGTAGTTAATGAAGTGAATGATGAACTGTTGCTGATTTCCCAGCACTGTGTTTTCAATTTCCAAGATATCTAAGACTCACATTGGAAATTGAGGGGAAGTATCTCTGTACATATTCTTTAATGCAAAATCTAATCATGTATGCTTTTATTGTTTACTCTCAGACTTATAAGTAAAAACTGCTGTACTTGTAAATAAGTGTGTGGTATATTCTGTGATGTAATAACCTACCACTCAGCCCACCTTTTATGGTATCAAACAAAAAGATATCTTACAGATCTTGGACCACCAAAGCATCCACACCGTCACAAACACACACACCAGAATCCTAGAAATTTCCAATTCAGTCAGGGTGGTTCTATCATGAGGCAGGGTGAGCCAATGGCCTCAGGAGGCAGAATTTTGGTGCGGCAAAATGTGCCCTTCCAAAACATCCCTGCCACAAGGCCTCACCCTGCACCCAAAGACAAAAGTGCACTGTCTGTTGATGACATCCGGCGGGGGGGATGGGGACCCTGCAGGCAGGAAATAAAAGGCTGCAGTTGCATGGTTTTAGTGATGTGCCCCCGGGGGTTCCCGCTCCCCAGTGGGCACGAAGAAGTGAGGCTAGAAATTAAAAGAAAAGAGAAAGGTGAGTGAGAAAGACCTTCTTCCTCTTCCATTAGCTCAGCCCCCCTCCCCTCCCCTCTCTTCTTAGTGAGGAGGGAATGTGAGAGTAAATGAGTGAGAACTTTCCCCCTTCCCTTAGCTCAGCCCCCTTCCTTTCCTGTTTCATATACGTGCAGGTTATAAAATACAGCAGTCAATTTTCGCACATCCATAAACATGCAGATATGGACACGCATGCAGCCGTTTGAAAGTTATCCTCTTAGAATACAACACTTCCTTTTGGAAAGACAAAACAAGCCGGACTGCTATAAATCCCTACAGAGAAACTGCATGCTAGTTAGCAAAATCACTTACTTTTGTCACACAAGCAGAGCCCAGATTGATCTGTACCCATTACAGATTAAAGGACCATAAATTAAAATCAGAAATATGCAGAGAAATAGTCAAACCCAGAGAAACCACATTTTGGGGTAACTTTCAAATGGTGCACCTGAAGTATAAAGTCTGTGGGTAGTTTTTACTCCCAGGCTTTAGACCAATTTCCAAAGGGAAAATACCCTCCCCCTCAGCTCAGTCTCACCCAACTGAGCATCTTCCCTCCCAGGGTTATGTCCCACAGTAGTACCCTGCTGCACTCGCTTTTGGGCCCTGTCTTAACTTGGGATGCCTTCTTTCCCATTCCGATTTCCAGTGCCTTAGGGTATGGGTTCTAAACCAGGAATGCCTTCTTCTTTAACTCCTGGGGAATCTTTTTGTCTAGGGAACCTCTCTCTTTTACTGAGGTGTCCTTCTTCCAACCTATTCAGTTTTTAGATAAGGCTTCCTCATAAAACCCCAACTCCTCTTGATTCTCTGGGTGACCCACCCTGATTATCCAGAGAGTCCAACTCCATGCAATGTCCAGTTCACAAGTCTCTAGATACAGCTTGACCTCTCTGGCCTGGACTTCTGAAAGCTCCATTTTCTCTTCACTCCTGGCTTTTTCAGTTTCTTTCACTTGCTGATGGGTAGAAGCCCGATTTTCCCAAAACCAGTCTGGCTTCTCCTCTACCCAGTGGACCTCTGGACTCAGGACATTTACCTCTGCCTTAGTGCTTTCCTCTTGTTCTGGCTTTAACTCTGCAGATTCTTGTGCTGCACCGCCCTTGGTGAGTGGGATACTCATGCTAGAGGCCTGCTGCTCTCCAGTTTACAGCATGCATGGGACCTCTGTTCTCCCATGGAAATCCATACCAGCAGGTCCCATCTTGAGCTCCCTTGTACCTGTATCAGGTGCACCATGAATCTGTTCACAGGACTGCTGTATTCTTCTTTTGCCATCCATTAGAGCTGTCCTTGCACTTCCGGAGTTTGTTCCATCATCTGTCCCAATGGAGCAGTTCCTGGTTTCTCTGGCCCATTGCCAGGGCCCCCTGTCATGCCTTCTTTAGGCCCCTCTCCATGATAATCCAGGTTGGGCTTGGTCATTATTGGTTTCACTGAGGGTTCACTGTAGTGCTCTCTTTAGGCCACTCTCTGGGATGCTCTTGATTAGCTTTGGTCATTGCTGGCTCCATTGATGCTTGGCCCAGCTCCAGTTTAGCACCATCTTCAGGCCAGTTTTTGTGATCCTGAAAGGTAAACCCCAAACAGGTGACACACAGGGTTGCTGCACTCCCTCTGCTTTCAGGCAATCCAAGGCCTTCTTTAGGATGGAGGTCATGCAAGCCACATTTGCTTAAATTTTGCTATCATAGGAAAGCTGGCTCTTCATGAGTCTTTCCTGTAATTACCTTTGTCCTTCCAGGACATTTGGAATGCAGAGATCCATTTTTTTCTTAGTGCCAGTCTGGTTTCATGAAAATCAGAGGGCCCCGCCCTGCTTAATTTTCTCTTACTTGTTCAAGTAAACAAAGAAAAAGTATTTTCTTTTTTCCACAAACAAACCTCTGTCTGTTCAGTGCTAATTGTTTACTTTCCCTAAGTCTTTTTGGCCTGTGATAATTAAGTTTTAAACTGCCCTTGCAGTGAAGCCCAGAACTTTTTTTTTCTCTCCAATGTGCTCCTTTGCACTAGTGTAGCTCTGTGCACTGCTTAGAACCAAACAGTTAAAAAACAAAAAAACAAAAAGAGAAAAACAAAACAAAACAAAAAACCTTTGAAGCCACGTTTCTGCCAGTACTTTCTGCTTGAGCCACAGTCTTTTAAAGTCTTCAGTGCTCAAGTGCACACTACAGCACTGCTTTGTCTCCAAATGGATTCTTTTTTTCAGCTATATCACACAGCCAAATCTTTTTTCCTTATTCCTCCATTTGGAGGCTTGGGCTTTCTCTGAGTCTTGCACAGAGAAAAATCCCACACCTGCCCCCATCTGTAGCACAGTATGAGTGGTCTATGGCTAGCTGGAGGACAGATTACAGTCGACTCCAGCTTTTCTTTGGCACACATTTATCAGTATTCAAAGTGTATAAAAAGTTGCTCACTTCAGCGACATTTCACACAAACACAGCACAGCAGTACTTAAATGGAACCACTTTCTCCTTGTCTTCCCCAGGGCTTCCTCTGCTTTCTTTGGAGACTATACTATATTCTTGCTCAGGGGAGACGCCCCTGTATCCACAATGCCTTGCATTAAGGTGGACTAGGACCAGGCAGCTGGGTCAGGTCTTTTAAAGTGATCTGAGGGTTTCTATAGTGCCCTCTGCCACACAGACTGAAAAATAACACTCTCTGCTCTGCATGCTCCACAAACAGGAGGCATATGTGGCTGTAAAAGAAAGCATAGTCTTGCTTTGTAAAATTTTTCATGACACAGCATGCACCTGTTGGGTGACACACCAGTGTGTCCTGACACACTAGTTGAGAACCACTGGCACAGAGGGTGGGCAATAATTAAACAGCAATTTAACCCTCAGAAAAACCTTTGATTATTGCTCTCCCTTTTCTAAACCTTTCCTAGGCTTTCATACCTTGATCTTTTAACTATTCTTTTCTTCAGATTTCTCTTTTCCTCATTCATAATATAATAGTGCTTACTTCTTTCGGATAAGAAATCAGGTAACACCCTGCAACCTAGCTACCTGATTTCCTGCACTAGCTTGAGGAAGTCTTCCCGAGGGGTTTTGTGCCTCTGGGAACTGGAATGTCTGTGAACAGGGAGTGAACAGACAGTAACAAGCCTTGAGCGTCTGCTTTCAGCTTTCAAGCTTCTACTTGCTGAATTACATTTCATTGGACTACAATGTGTTCAGTATATACTACTGTATGTATGTCTCTATATAATGGTAATAAGTCTTTGATATTTCAACTTTAACATCATCAGCACTGTACCGTATAATATACAAATTAAATAAACAGACTCAAAAGTACCAGCTAGGCTGAGCCGCCATCCTTTCCATATACTCCTTGGCCAAGTCGAGAGCTTTGGTGTTCTCAGGATACAGGACGCAGAACATCGCCAGAGCACCCAGGTTGTTGCCATAAATTTCATTCCAAGTAGCACTGAAATCCTTGGGATCCCAGGGCGGAAGATATTCACCAGGATTTGCCAGCATAGTGTGAGCGGCCTGAGATATCTGAGCCGCAATGTGCTGATGAGTGCTCTGAGCCCTGAGTCGTAGCTCCTCCATGTCATCATTAGAAAAGTACAACATGGGGTGGCTGTCATAGTTGGCATTAAGGAAAGGAATTATATTACTTGGATTTTCATCTGCACTACAGGACAAGACGCAGCAGACCACAAGTATGAAAAACACAGTGGGAGACCCCCATGTGCGAGTCTTCATTGTTGATTCGGATCTCCAAATTCTAGGAGCAGCCAAATTATCTTTCAGATATCCTGGGAGAGAGAACAGAGACAGAAAAGGAAAATTAGGTTTAAGGATAAAGATACTGCAGAAGCATATTTTTTCCATGAAACTGCAATTTAAGTAAGGATTTAACTTAAAAATTAATATTTGAAGAAATTGCTTTAATTAATAATTTAATTTACAGTATTATCCTCAAATATCTAGCATTGTAGGAGAGCAACAAAACTTAAAACATTAAAAAAAATCATTCATTTTACAGTAACAAACTGACATTAAACATAAAGTTAATCAGTTATCAATTTCTTTATTTCTAATACCTAAAAATATATGTACATATATAGGACACATGGTAACACAGAGAAATAATAGAAATTATTGAAAGAAAGAGTACTACAGGAGGCTGAAACTGATATTGAAAAGTGCTTTAACAACATGGAATAAGATGCAAGCTCCCAATCAAAATCAGGATAAATCTGAAAACTCTCTGCTTTGTCTACAAGTGCGTGAATAAGCAAGCTCCCAAGTACCTCTCTCAACTTCTTTCCTCCTACACACTCACAAGAGAGCTCCGGTCCTCCCAAATGCTCCTTCTTTCTTCTCATTTGGCTTCTGCCAAATGTTCCTGCATTAGATGTCGTGCTTTCAGTTGCAATGCACTAAAACTCTGGAATAAGGTGGCTGTGTTACCTTACTTTCAGAATAAAGCTAAAACGTGGCTTTTCTGCCAGGTCTTTCCTGCAGAAACCACCCTCCTCCTATTTTAACTCCCTATACATCTAATCAAGGACTAGGAGTTATATACCTTGGATTCTCAATGCTTCTCCACTGTTCATTTGAATACCAATGTAATTTATCACAGTTGCAGTTTGTTTTCAAATTGATTGTAATCCATTTTGAGGTCATTCTTAGTTAAAAGAATAAACAGAATATTAAATGACTATAGATAAAATACAATTTATTTATATACGTTTTTTAATTTTTTAAAACATCTTATATTTTGTGGCTTCAATATGTTCTGAGCAGATTTCAACATTACATTCATAAAATTAAACAACAGAGACATTAAACTATCAAAATAAATACAAGGTAAGATAAATATAACATATTAAGTAAATATCATGCTGCTAAATTCTTGTCCTGGAAAAAAATATTAATCTGCACCTGCAAAAGCTTGAAAAAGTAGAGCAGCCTTCACTGATTTATGGAATTGTAAGAGTCCTGCTCTTGACTCAAATACAAAGATAAAGCTTTCCAAACCTCTGGAGCCACAATAGAGAATGCCCTCATTCTTGTTCTTGGAGGATGTAATCATGTAATGATGGCACTTGCAGTAATAATTGAGAAGAGGATCAAAGAGAATGAAATGGAGTGTACCATACAATTCACTCAGCTAAACAATATGAATCTATATGTATAGCTTCATTTAATTTCAGTACATTATGTAATGGGCAACCAATGAAGTTTCCTCATAAACTCTCTTAGACTTACTATGTATGGTAATCCAAAAATAAAGCTAACAGGTGCATTATGGGCTAATTGCAACACCTTCACTACCCTTAACCAGTAAGCCTTGATACTGTTAACACAACTCCATCATTGCTCTCTGCTTCAACAGCAGGGGGTAACAGGGACTTGGATTCAGACAGCAACCAAACAGCGCCCTTACTTTTATGGTTTGGGAAACTGATAAGCATGGAGGTAACCTGCGCAGCACAACAGATGCTACCATAAGCTTTCTGGGCAGACTGGATGGACCATTTGGTCCTTTTCTGCTGTCATTTCTATGTTTCTGTTAGTTGGCAAATCTAACTAAAGGGAGGGGAAGGTGAGGGGAGGCGGAAGGAAAGTTCCCTCCGAGGCCGCTCTGATTTCGGAGCGGCCTCGGAGGGAACAGGCAGCGCGCGCCGGGCTCGGCGCATGCAGGTTGCACAAATGTGCACCCCATTGCACACACCGACCCCGGATTTTATAAGATACGCGTGGCTACACGCGTATCTTATAAAATCCAGCGTACATTTGTTCGCGCACCAGGCGCGAACAAAAGTATGCGCGCGCGTAATTTTATAAAATCTACCCCTATCTGCATAATATTTATAGATCAGCCCTAATTCTGATAAAACTTTATCTAAAGGACTTAAACAAAACTTGAAAAATATTGGTGACAATATAAAGCCCTGAGTCAATCTTACCTAAAAGGTAGATTTTAAGACCAGCGCACACAGTTGCCAGCACACGCACATTGACGCGCCAATTTTATAACCTGCACTCGTAAATGCACACGTGTTATAAAATTGGCTGACTATTAAAGTGTCCTCCAGACTTTTAAAGAGCTAAGTGTTTTATTTAATAAATAACTGAGTGCATTGTATTGAAAAACAAAAAAAAACACAAAACCCCCCCCCCACAAAAAAGTAGCCAGAAGCTAGAAATAAGCTAGGAGCAGTATATACCAAAGTAAAAAAGTTGAATAGTTCAGCTCAGTTACTCACCTTGGAAAGGTGTTGAGGTAGTGTGATTAGGTTTGAATAGGGAACAACATTTGTTAATCAAGGGAGCTGTGAGTCACTCAGGCTGACTAACTAAAGTTAGACTGTTTGTAATTCCCAACCCACCCACCCCAAGCTCATCCCTTAATTTATAGGCAGGTGCCACTTGCACAAAAAAAAAAAAAAACCCCATCAACAAAAACTCTATTGAGAATTCGATCAGACCCCAGTAGGCCACTACCAGACATATAGTGAATTCACCAATACATTTAAAGGAACTTAGACACATTCCTACTCCCATAGCAACCTAAAACTTAACTAGGAACTGATCAAAATTGAGATGAAGGCAGCAGTCCAGCAGCAAGAGCGGGGTTTCCCAGTCTTTTGCATCGAGTGTCACATGTATGATTTTTTACCCACCGGTGAGAAGTTGTACATGTGCATGCGATGCAAAGAGCTCCTGGCTCTCAGAGAACGAGTCCGATCTCTGGAGGCTAGAGTGGCAGACCTGGAGGAGCTGAGGGAGACAGAGAAGTATATAGATGAGACCTTCAGGGACATAGTAGTCCAGTCCCAACTTCAGACTGGCAGCGCTGGTGCTGCCTTGGAGGAAGAAGGTCTCATAATGGGAGAGCACCAACCAGATGTAGCAGGAAAGGATCCTGTAGCAAGGACCTGCTCTCTAGGTGATGCATTGTCCTTTCGCACTGAGGATATCTCCCCAAGGCCTACTGCCCAGGAGGGAAGGGTTAGGTCGGCCGTCATAGTTGGTGATTCGATTATTAGGAATGTAGATAGCTGGGTGGCGGGTGGGCGTGAGGATCGCCTGGTAACATGCCTACCTGGTGCGAAGGTGGCGGACCTCACGCGTCACCTAGATAGGATTTTAGACAGTGCTGGGGAGGAGCCGGCTGTCGTGGTACACGTGGGCACCAACGACATAGGAAAATGTGGGAGGGAGGTTCTGGAAGCCAAATTTAGGCTCTTAGGTAGAAAGATTAAATCCAGAACCTCCAGGGTAGCATTCTCTGAAATGCTCCCTGTTCCACGCGCAGGTCACCAGAGGCAGGCAGAGCTCCGGAGTCTCAATGCGTGGATGAGACGATGGTGCAAGGAAGAGGGATTCAGTTTTGTTAGGAACTGGGGAACCTTTTGGGGAAGGGGGAGTCTCTTCCGAAGGGATGGGCTCCACCTTAACCAGGGTGGAACCAGACTGCTGGCGCTAACCTTTAAAAAGGAGATAGAGCAGCTTTTAAACTAGAACAAAGGGGAAAGCCGACAGTCGCTCAGCAGCGCATGGTTCGGAGAGAGGTATCTTTAAAGGATACTAATGATGCATTAGAATTAGGGCATCCCGACAGTGAGGTTCCAATAATTAGAAAAGTAGTCCAAGTGCCTGTAACTAAAAACTCACCTGAGCTAAAAAATTCTAACTTATCCCTATCAATTAAAAAGCAGAATAAAAATACAATCAAAAAACAAACTTTGAAATGTTTGTATGCTAATGCCAGAAGTCTAAGAAGTAAGATGGGAGAATTAGAATGTATAGCAGTAAATGATGACATAGACTTAATTGGCATCTCAGAGACATGGTGGAAAGAGGATAACCAATGGGACAGTGCTATACCGGGGTACAAATTATATCGCAATGACAGAGAGGAGCAGTCGGGAGGAGGTGTGGCGCTTTATGTCCGGGATGGCATAGAGTCCAACAGGATAAACATCCTGCATGAGACTAAATACAAAATTGAATCTTTATGGGTAGAAATCCCTTGTGTATCAGGGAAGACTACAGTGATAGGGGTATACTACCGTGCACCTGGTCAAGATGGTGAGATGGACAGTGAAATGCTAAGAGAAATTAGGGAAGCTAACCAAATTGGTAGTGCAGTAATAATGGGAGACTTCAATTACCCCAATATAGACTGGGTAAATGTATCATCGGGTCACGCTAGAGAGATAACGTTCCTGGATGGAATAAATGATAGCTTTATGGAGCAATTGGTTCAGGAACCGACGAGAGAGGGAACAATTTTAGATCTAATTCTCAGTGGAGCACAGGACTTGGTGAGAGAGGTAACGGTGGTGGGGCCACTTGGCAATAGTGATCATAATATGATCAAATTTGATTTAATGACTGGAAAAGGAACAGTGTGCAAATCCAAGGCTCTCGTGCTAAACTTTCAAAAGGGAAACTTTGATAAAATGAGAAAAATTGTTAGAAAAAAACTGAAAGGAGCAGCTACAAAAGTAAAAAATGTCCAAGAGGCGTGGTCATTGTTAAAAAATACCATTCTAGAAGCACAGTCCAGATGTATTCCACACATTAAGAAAGGTGGAAAGAAGGCAAAACGATTACCGGCATGGTTAAAAGGGGAGGTGAAAGAAGCTATTTTAGCCAAAAGATCTTCATTCAAAAATTGGAAGAAGGATCCAACAGAAGAAAATAGGATAAAGCATAAAAATTGGCAAGTTAAATGTAAGACATTGATAAGACAGGCTAAGAGAGAATTTGAAAAGAAGTTGGCTGTAGAGGCAAAAACTCACAGTAAAAATTTTTAAAAATATATCCAAAGCAGAAAGCCTGTGAGGGAGTCAGTTGGACCGTTAGATGATCGAGGGGTTAAAGGGGCACTTAGAGAAGATAAGGCCATCGCGGAAAGATTAAATGATTTCTTTGCTTCGGTGTTTACTGAAGAGGATGTTGGGGAGGTACCCGTAATGGAGAAGGTTTTCATGGGTAATGATTCAGATGGACTGAATCAAATCACGGTGAACCTAGAAGATGTGGTAGGCCTGATTGACAAACTGAAGAGTAGTAAATCACCTGGACCGGATGATATACACCCCAGAGTTCTGAAGGAACTAAAAAATGAAATTTCAGACCTATTAGTAAAAATTTGTAACTTATCATTAAAATCATCCATTGTACCTGAAGACTGGAGGATAGCAAATGTAACCCCAATATTTAAAAAGGGCTCCAGGGGCGATCCGGGAAACTACAGACCGGTTAGCCTGACTTCAGTGCCAGGAAAAATAGTGGAAAGTGTTCTAAACATCAAAATCACAGAACATATAGAAAGACATGGTTTAATGGAACAAAGTCAGCATGGCTTTACCCAGGGCAAGTCTTGCCTCACAAATCTGCTTCACTTTTTTGAAGGAGTTAATAAACATGTGGATAAAGGTGAACCGGTAGATATAGTATACTTGGATTTTCAGAAGGCGTTTGACAAAGTTCCTCATGAGAGGCTTCTAGGAAAAGTAAAAAGTCATGGGATAGGTGGCGATGTCCTTTCGTGGATTGCAAACTGGCTAAAAGACAGGAAACAGAGAGTAGGATTAAATGGGCAATTTTCTCAGTGGAAGGGAGTGGACAGTGGAGTGCCTCAGGGATCTGTATTGGGACCCTTACTGTTCAATATATTTATAAATGATCTGGAAAGAAATACGACGAGTGAGATAATCAAATTTGCAGATGACACAAAATTGTGCAGAGTAGTTAAATCACAAGCAGATTGTGATAAATTGCAGGAAGACCTTGTGAGACTGGAAAATTGGGCATCCAAATGGCAGATGAAATTTAATGTGGATAAGTGCAAGGTGATGCATATAGGGAAAAATAACCCATGCTATAATTACACGATGTTGGGTTCCATATTAGGTGCTACAACCCAAGAAAGAGATCTAGGTGTCATAGTGGATAACACATTGAAATCGTCGGTTGAGTGTGCTGCGGCAGTCAAAAAAGCAAACAGAATGTTGGGAATTATTAGAAAAGGAATGATGAATAAAACGGAAAATGTCATAATGCCTCTGTATCGCTCCATGGTGAGACCGCACCTTGAATACTGTGTACAATTCTGGTCGCCGCATCTCAAAAAAGATATAATTGCGATGGAGAAGGTACAGAGAAGGGCTACCAAAATGATAAGGGGAATGGAACAACTCCCCTATGAGGAAAGACTAAAGAGGTTAGGACTTTTCAGCTTGGAGAAGAGACGACTGAGGGGGGATATGATAGAGGTGTTTAAAATCATGAGAGGTCTAGAACGGGTAGATGTGAATCGGTTATTTACTCTTTCGGATAGTAGAAGGACTAGGGGACACTCCATGAAGTTAACATGGGGCACATTTAAAACTAATCGGAGAAAGTTCTTTTTTACTCAACGCATAATTAAACTCTGGAATTTGTTGCCAGAGAATGTGGTTCGTGCAGTTAGTATAGCTGTGTTTAAAAAAGGATTGGATAAGTTCTTGGAGGAGAAGTCCATTACCTGCTATTAAGTTCACTTAGAGAATAGCCACTGCCATTAGCAATGGTTACATGGAATAGACTTAGTTTTTGGGTACTTGCCAGGTTCTTATGGCCTGGATTGGCCACTGTTGGAAACAGGATGCTGGGCTTGATGGACCCTTGGTCTGACCCAGTATGGCATTTTCTTATGTTCTTATGGCTTCCCACGTGCACATATGTGCATGGTTTTACATCAACACATGCATGTGCGCGTGAATCCGGTTTTGAGTAAGGGGGGATTTTAGTAGGTATGCATGGTGACACGACAGGTCCAATTCCTTTTTCCCGCCCAGTTCACCCCTGTAAAGGAGCAAACTTCCTAAATCCCCCTACCTAACTTGCTTCCCTTTAACCCTACCTGCCCCGACCCCTAAAAACTGCTTATCCTAATTTTTTTTGTTTTCATACTTACCGTGCTCCATAGCAGCAGCAAGTTACAAAAATCCATTGTTCCCAGTGTGTGCTTCATAGAAACATAGAAAATGGCGACAGAAAAGGACCAAATGGTCCATCCAGTCTGCCCATTAAGTTTGTGCCGTGTAGGTTACCCCAAATTTATATGTTTCCCAAACCATAAAAGTCAGGGCCCTTATTGGTTGCTGTTTGAATCCAGTTCCCCATTACCTCCCACCTGCCATGGTTATCAGTTTCCCACACTAGCCCTTGTTGATTGCTGTTGAATCCAATTCCCTTTTATGCCTTGCTGTTGAAGCAGAGAGCATTGTTTGAGTTGCATCACAGAATCAGTCTTGTTGTTTAAGCGTAGTAACCGCCGTATCAGCAAGTTACCCCCATACTTGATTCCCTAGACCTTAAAAGTCAGGGCCCTTGGTTGCTGAAAAAATCTAATTCCCCTTCTTCCCCTGCCATTGAAGCTGAGAGCCATGATAGAGTTGCATCAACAGTATCAAAGCTAATTAGTTAAGGATAATAACGGCTGCACCAGCAAGTTACTAGGGATGTGCAGAAGGAAAAAATTTGTTTCGATTCGTTTTTCGTTTTGCTGAGACCCAAATGCATTTCATTAGTTTCATAGGGGGGAAAACCGATTCGTCCATTAGTTTCATTCGTTTTTTGCTTGCCATTAAAATCAATGGGGGAAGTATTTGCAGCCTATTTTTGGCTGCAGAACTGGGGTTTTCATATCAATTCTGATGAAACTTCTGGGGAGCAAACATCAGAATGAGAAAAGAGCTCCAAGGTACTTAGACTGTGGCAAAGTGGCACCAAAGTGGCATCAATAGCCTAAGGCACAGTAAAGGGGAAAAGGGGTACCAGGAGTGGCAAGAGTGCTTTAAAAGAGGTGCAAAGCAGCAGTGAGAGTGTCAAAAACACATCACAGCTTCAAAAGAGAGCACCAATAACAGTTGCATGAACCCTTGAAAGCAGCATGACAGGCAAAGTGGCAAGACAAGTGGCATCAACATCCTACAGCACAATGAAGAGGGAAAATAGCAAGCAGAAAGACTAGCACCAACACACTGAGGAACCATGATAGTGGCAAGAAAACCACAAGGAGTTGAGTGAGTCATCTGATGTATGGCAGCAAGGCAGAGTGGCAGAAAGTTGATAGGGGCAAGACAGCCTGGCAGAGCTGAAGTAGTCAGGTCACTGTGTTGTTGATAAGGAAAAGACAAGGAGGCAAGACAAGACGAGGCTCAGCATGTGGCGTGACTGTCAACCGGGGCATACTGTCTACCCGATCCGTCTTGAAACAGGGACCAAGGAGTCTAACACGCGTGCTAGGACCTGAAACATGATTTATTATGCCTGAGTAGGGTGGAGCTGCTGTGGGTGCAGATCTTGGTGGTAATAGCAAATATTCAAACAAGAGCCCCGGGGAGAGTTCCCTTTCCTTTTTGCAGGAAAGGGCTCCCTAGAATGAGTTCGCCCCTAGAGTGTTATGGTGCCATTGGCATCTAGTGAGCTCTCGCTGGTTTTTAAAATCTGGTGGAGTTAGCAGATATACAAACGAGAATTTTGAAGGCTGAGGCGGAGGAGGGTTCCATGTGAACAGCGGTTCAACATGGGTCAGAGGGTAGATAGGCTGGCTACACCCGGGGAGAGTTCCCTTTCCTTTGCACAGGAAAGGGCTCCCTGGAATGGGTTGGGCCCTACAGTGCGGCACAAGCCTTCAAAGCGTGGAGACATGAAGGAGGTTTCCATGTGAACAGTGGTTCTGGTTCAACATGGGCCAACGGGTACTAAGAGATAGGCTGGCTACACCTGGGGAGAGTTCCCTTTCCTTTGCGCAGGAAAGGGCTCCCTGAAATGGGTTGGCCCCTAGAGTGGAGCACCAGCCTTCAAAGCGTGGTGACGTGAAGGAGGTTTCATGTGAACAGCGGTCCTGGTTCAACATGGGTCAACGGGTACTAAGAGATAGGCTGGCTATACCCGGGGAGATTTCCCTTTCTTTTGCACTGGAAAGGGATCCCTGGAATGGGTTGGGCACTAGAGTGTATAATGATACAAATTGTTAGGATTAAAGCATGTGCAAACAGACCATGACTTCCTGAGCAAGGCAGAGGAAGTTCTCTGCTCTGCCCTGAAAATAAAAGAAAATTGTTTGTTTTAATTAAGGATCCATGCTGTGAAGGAATATTAGTTTGAATTGCCAGAGACTGAGGGTTCCCTTTGCAACGAGGGTTCAGCCATTAGGACAAAAAGAACCGCTAACGTCATCTCCCACCCAAATCTACAATATCAACCTATGTTGACTTTGTACCCTACACACAGTGGGGCGGATTTTCAAAGGGTTACGCGCGTATATTATGAGCGTGGTAAGGGGATTTAGGTAGGGCTGGGGGACGGGTTAGGGAGGGGAAGGGAGGAGAAGGTGGGGGGGCGGAGGGAACGGAGGGAACGGAGGAAGGCTGCATGGTTCGGCATGCACAAGTTGCATAATTGTGCACCCCGTTGCACGCGCTGACCCTGGATTTTATAACATGCGTGCGGCTGCACGCGCCTGTTATAAAATCAGGCGTAGATTTGTGCACACCGGGTTGCGCACACAAATCTACGCCCACGCGTAGGTATATGAATATCTGGCCCAGTGCCTCTGTAAACTATGGGAACACAGAGGATGAACTAGAGTGCAACTACCACCAGTTTTCTATAGTAGTAGAAACATTAATGTTGGCACCTAAGAAAGATTTAGGGAAAATGGTCCATATTATGAAGGTCATGAAAACTATTGAGCATATGAAATATGCAAGCTCCAAACAAACTCTTAAATCAGCTTTTTATGTTTTTACATTCCAAATGTTGCAAAACAGGAAAAAGAATATTCTGTAAAGAAGTGATGCACAAATACATGAAACTGAAATTAGAAATACTAGAACTAAATCCGCTGATAAGGCAGTGGTCCAGGAGCTGAGATGCCATTATCCCTTTAAGCTAGCCTCAAATGCAATTAAATATCTTGGCGTGCATGTCGGATCAGATGTGAGTGATCTTTTTTAACTCAACTATAAGCCATTGCTTCAGACTATCCAGGGAGACATCCAGAAGTGGGACAGGGAACAGTTTTCATGGTTTGGATGCATTGCCATCATAAAGATGAACGGACTGCCCAGGTTCTTGTATTTGTTTATCACTTTACCAGTTTTGTTAAGCTCTGCTATACTGCGTTCGTGGCAAAAAATTCTATTTGTCTTCATTTGGTGCAGGTGCCCCCCCCCCCCCCCCCCCCCCAGGCTATCTAGACACTTACTATACCAGCCAAGGGATAGAGGTGGGCTGGGTGTACCGAACTTGGAATGGTATTACCTTGCAGTGCAATTAGCAGTGATCCCAGACATGCATAGACAGGCCTTAGCGAAGCAATGGGTGACTTTTGAGGAACAGATGATGGGAGGGATTCCCTTGACTGCCTTGGTATGGCAACCTCACAGTACCTGGCTATCAGCGAGCATATTGCCCATGCCTCTGGCGACCACCATGAAAATCTGGCATAAATGGAAAGGTCAATTGGTGGGTAGCAGGACATATTTTTATTCCACTCGCCTCTTTTATCATGCTCAATTGCCTGCTGATTACCTTAACCAGACTTTTCGGGAGTGGCACCAGGCACACTCAAGATATAACAAAGATTGAGCATGTTCTCAGCAGGGGGTCTGTAATGTCGTGGGAAGACATGCAACTAACTCATCACTTGCCAGCTAGGGATTTCCTTGCAGGCTACCAACATACGTTTTTTGAGAACACCACATTGCTTCCTCCCTAAGACAAGGGAAAACACTGAGCATATGTGTGAGGATATAAATAAAAAAAGAAGAATGGTATCCAAACTATATGCCATGATGTTGGGCCTTGAGCTGCACCACTTTCCACATACTTCTGGGTGGGAAAAAGCCTTGGGGTTTCCCTTATCGGCAGAGGCATAGGCGCAGGTGTACATGTTGGCACAGAAATGCTCGATCTCTGCTGCATTGCAAGAAAATTGCTATAAAATGATTATACGCTGGTACCTAATGCCACACACCTTGCACCGCAGATACCCTCACATCAGTGACCTGTGTTGGAGTAAGTATGGGCATATTGGGTTGTTTTTTCACACGTGGTGGTCTTGTGCTCATGTACATAGCCTCTGGAAAAAAAGTGGCAACGTGGACTGAAAGTGTCTTGAATGTACAAGGCCTCTTGGATGCCGTTTTTTTTGCTGCTGAATCATCCTCATAAGGCATTGGACAAACCACAGTCACGCTTCTGTCAACAAGTTTTTATTGCTACTAGATTGGCCATTGCAAATTGTTGGAAACAGACTGACATCCCAACTCTGAGTATCGTACAACAAAAAAGTCCATCACTTTTGTAGGATGGCTGCAGTGACGGCAGAATTACATCTTACAACTTCTCACTTCAGG
The DNA here is from genome assembly GCF_901001135.1 of Rhinatrema bivittatum. Taxonomy (NCBI): domain Eukaryota; kingdom Metazoa; phylum Chordata; class Amphibia; order Gymnophiona; family Rhinatrematidae; genus Rhinatrema; species Rhinatrema bivittatum. The sequence goes on from NC_042617.1 coordinate 315,126,805, forward strand.
GCAACATGGACACCTTATCTGCAATGGGAGAAAGCGGCTGCCACATAGGAGTGTAATATGTACCCTTGGACCGGCCTGCTTTGCTTGTGTATATTTACTCTCTTACTGACACTTACCCCAACAGGAATGTTTTGTACTGTTCAGAGTACTATTAATGTGACTCAGTGAGCTCATGAGTGGCGTGGGGGGGGGGATTTTATTATGGTTTCATTACTGTTATTAATATTTGTTCAGTGTTTATGCTATGGTATGTTTACATGCTACTGTTTTTCACCAATTTGTTTGCTAATGTTAAAACCAATAAAAATTATAAATAATAAAAAAAAAGAAATACTAGAACTAAACTCAGACAGGCACAGCATTTGAGGTCAGGCCCTTGTAGGGACGTAAGGCCTGGACAGACAGGCACAGCGTTTGAGGTCAAGCCCTTGTAGGGACATAAAGCCTGGACAGTGGACAGACTGGCACAGTGTTTCAGGTCAAGTACATGTGCTGACATTATCTGGAGCATAGGAGGCAGCTGGAGCTGCTGCAAGTCTTTCAATTGCTTTTATTCATCTTGCCATTCACAGAGAAAATTTGGAAACCCAAGCAAAGGCATGTTTATTTTCAAAAACACTAGCATTTCCATCAACTCTGGTGCCAGCCTTGAGCGGTGAGGGCTCATGATATCCCCTGTCATTGAAAATACACGTTCACTGGGTACACTGGTTGGTGGACATGACAGATATCATTGAGCCACTTTGGCTAGGTATGGCCAGACAGTGGACTTGTGTGCCCAATATGCCAGATCTGTCTGCATGTCCTCTGTGGGCTCTGAGAGATACCGTGTCACTGACATTTGTGCTGGTGTCTCCTTTGCTTGGGTGGGCTGAGAGTCCTTCATGCCAGCTGCTTTCTCTCTAGCCCGTTCCAGAACAGATGATATTTTATGGGCAGCATGGCTTTGGCGTACTGAAGTGGAGGAGGAAGTACTAGCTGTCGCTGATAGAGTGCTGCTCCTGCTTGGGCTAGTACTACTCTCTGAAGTGCCCGCTGTTTCCTCCTCTGCTTCATGCCTAATCTGCCTCTGCCTATGGTGCTGTTGTGTCCCGTGGCTGTGGCGCCCCACGACCGCGGGCCCCCTACCTGAATCACGGTGCCCTCGCGCTGTGGGAGCCCCAGGGGAGGGCTCAGATTAGGGCTGCTGCCTCCAGACCTGTTCGCCACAGGGGAAGCCATCCTGCTTCCCCCTTTGCAGCGTCTCCCCTCCATCCTTAGGCACGAGGCCGCGCCCCCTCCAATGATTTAAAGGGACCTAATCCCTTTAAATGGCTTCACCTGTCTTCTATCAGGCAAAGCAGAGGAAGTATATAAGGCAACTTCCTCTGCTCATTCAGCGACTTGGCAACGTCCACTAGCACTGTCTAGTCTGTTTGCTTCGGTGAGTCTTCAAGCCTTGGACCTTGTTCCTGCTCCATCTTGACGTTCCCGGTTCCTGACTTCGGATTGGCCTTGGTGACTCTCTGGTGTGCGACGTTGGATTGGCAAGCGGTGATTCTCTGGCGTGTGACTTCGGACTGGCAAGCGGTGATTCTCTGGCGTGTGACTTCGGACTGGCAAGCGGTGATCCTTCGGTGTATGACCTCGGACTGGTGAGCGACGACCCTCTGGCACCCGACCTAGGACTCCTTCCAGACCTCCATCTCCAAGGGCCCGCCTAAGTCCCAGCAGTCCTGGTCCCTACGGGCTCCTCCCGGGGGCACCACGGGCTTCCAGGGTGAAGCTCCAGTCAGCCCTTGCACCGACTCTCTGACCTCTCAAAGGTCCACCTAAGCCCCAGTGGTCTGGGTCCCTACGGGCTCCTCCTGGGGGGACCACAGACTTCCAGTGGTGAAGACACAGCGCCTCATCTCGTCTCTTCATCTGCTTCCGCAGTCATCTCAGTCTCCAGTGCCGGGGGTCAGCTGGTCCGGTCTCCTGCTCTGCCTCGCCACCCGACAAGAGAACCTACGGACCCTCCGAAAGGTATACCATCCTTCCGTCGGCCAAGGGTTCACAACCTGAGCATAACAGGCGCTCCTGTTCCCAGACTTTTACTAACAGCAGGTCCTTCACAAATAGGAGACAATCGGACTGTAGGGTGAGTTTCCCTTTCACACGGGGATCACAGACTGTGGCGAGCATGTATGTGTGGTCTTCTGTTAAAGGTCTTAATCTCTCTTGCACCTGCTTCTGCAAAATGTCCAGACAATGCAGCACCTCTGCTGTCATTCCCTCTTCCGGTTTAAAGCCCTCCAAATTTTCCTCCAGAAAATTAACTATAGAGATGATGTCAGCCAAGGTGGCACTTCTGGAACTCAGCTCCTCCGTGGCATCCTTGAAGGGCTGCAGGATTTTTACCAGCTGACTCATGACTAGCCAATCATGATGCCCTAGGGGACTATGCACACCTAGGTCCATTGAACCAGAAAGTTCATGAAGGGGTGTCTGCAGCTCCACTAATCTCTGCAGCATCATATAGGTGGAATTCCACCGGGTGGCAATGTCTTGAATTAGACGCTTGTGAGGCATCTCCAAATCAGTCTGCTTTTGTCAGAGAACCTGCCCCACCTTCACACTTCTGTGGAAGTGTGCTGCTATGTTCCTGCACTTCTGTATTAACGTATGCAGGTATTCATTCTCTTGGTGATTGGACTCCAACTCCAGAGCTGACTTCACTACCAGGTGCAGAGTATGTGCAAAACATCGGATGTTGCGAAAGCCCCCGTCACATATTGCCTTTACCATGTTTGCAGCATTGTCTGTGACAAAGAACCCTGCCTGAAGATTCCTGTCTCACTGGTGTAGCTGCCAGCCTGCCAGCATCTGTCTGATGCATGCTAGAATATTGGCTGAGGTATGGGCCTCGTCCGTCAGGTGGGTGTACAGTAAAGCCCACCTCCACCCTGATACTTGTTCACTAATAGAGCTGCTGCCTGCTCCTGCCTCAGCCAGGTCCCACCAGTGTGCTATCAGGGAGAGGTAAGAGTGTGCAGCATTCATGGTGGTCTAGATATCGCAGGTGAAATGCACAGTCCCCTGTGCCTTAGCTAGCAGTGCTTGGATGCGACTGTGACACTGCTTGTACAGGCTGGGGATGACCTTTCTGCTAAATGTGGTTCTGGAGGGGACTTTACAATTTGGAACTAAGACCTTCAGCAAATGCTTGAAACCCACATTCTTCCCTATCTGCATGGGCTGGTCATCAAGGGCAATCATTTCCCCAATGCTCCTGGTTACAACGTTTGAGGCTGCCTGCTTCTTTGAAGCCAAATTTTTGAGGCTGCCTGCCTCTTTGAAGCCAAATCCCCAGTAGGCCCCGAACACCACCCCATTTCATCCATGGTGGGTTGTTGCTTCTGACACATGGCAGGGAGCTGTTGGCCTGCCACCTGACTGCTAGAAGGGGCTGAGGGAGTGCAGTGACGCTGCTCCTTTTCAACCACTTTATGCTGCCTGGAAAAAGGGGTCCCCTGACTGGTACTACCACCATCCCCAGATGGCAGTACTGTTGGGTGTTGCTTCTGCATATCATGCATCATGCCAAAATTAGTTAGATGTCCCATTTGCTTGCATCTGCTAATAGCCCTGGCACAGTAATTACACTGAGCATAATGCGGGTCATCCATCACTTTAAAGTGGCTCCAGATCGCATATTTCTTTCATGATCCCTTCTCTATAGCCTTCAGGGTGGATGCTGGCACTGGAGCTGAAGTAGTGGGTGCACCCTGAGAAGCAATGCCAGGGGCATCAGTCACACTCTGTGCCTGCGCTGATTGCTCTTCCTCCTCCTCATCATCAGTTTCATCTCTCCCCTGCAGCACTGAAGTGGAGGCTAAGACAGAACTTACTAATCAACCTAAACCTTCTTCAGCTATTACTTCTTTCATTTCTGATGATGAGAATCCCACTCAAGAAGATTCTTCATCGGAATCAGAAGCAAACAGTGCCTGCGCTACATTTTCAACGCTAAGTCAAGTCTGCTGTCGCCGTGCTGCTTTTGGGTCTTGCCCTTTTGTCTGGCATGACTCAGCCTCCCCTTCCCTCACCTCCAAAACTACAGGGTCAGAAACAGGTGGCGGCGATGCATGATCTTTAAATTTCAGTTTTTTCTGGATGGAACTGCCTGCCCCTCCAGAGATTTATATTGGAACAGGTCCCTTTTTAACTTTAATGGGGAACTGACACTGCCTTTTAAAGTGCCTCCTCTGCCAATGCCTCCTCTGCCAGTCCCAATCACTCGACCATGACTAGCTTTCCCTGACATCATGGATTTAATGTCACTGCCTACTAGGGATTTCAATTAAAAGAATTATTTCCAAAAAATTCCTACTGGGGATTTGGCTTCAAAGAGCACTGCTGTCCCAATATATGTGAGTCTGCAAAACTGGCTGCCCACAGGCGCACAGTGCCTTGATATAATCTACTGTATGTGCACACAACAAACTTGTAACTACAAAAGAGGCCTACTGGGGATTTGGATTAAAAGAGCACTGGGGATTTGGTGCACATAGAGTTCTGTATGTGCTCACTACTGTATGTGCACACAACAAACTTGTAACTACAAAAGAGGCCTACTGGGGATTTGGATTAAAAGAGCTGTCCCAATATATGAGTCTGCAAAACTGCCCACAGATGCAGTGCAGTGCCTGTACACTACAACTGAGACTCCTCTGTGTACACAATTCCTAGTGATGCTACTTCTTGTTTGAAAATACCAACTCACACTATCTCCCTCCCAAACCCTGCCTGTGCCTGCAACTACCTACCCCAGGGGGTAAGATAAGCATCAAAATGCCACTGCTAGCAGCTTCTCTCAGTGGGAGAGATAGAGAATCTGTCTGAGATCAATAAAAAACAGTGCGTTCAAAAAAAGCCTGGCTGGCTGGCACTGCAGCAAAATCGAAGAAATATCTTTTTCAATGGAAAATTCTATCAAAGAAGCTAGCAATTGAAAACAGATTTGAGACACTCAGACTAGCTCTGAGTAAAGCCACCATCCCCGGACCACCTCCCCGGACCACCCCCACAAAGAAAGAGCGTGGCACGCCGCGCGCTTAAGGTATAAATAGTGCTGCATCATCAGGAACAGCGTCACAGAGCACTTAGTGAGAGCAGCAATTGGCTGCATTAGAAAAATGCTTAGCTCTGATAGGTATATATATATATAAGACTTGCTAGGTACAATTTCTCTTTTAATCTGATAGTCAACCTTCATACAATACCAAAGAAAATGGTTATTGTGCCGATAAGCTCTTATGATTCTAGAGCTTTGTAAATCATTAGGTGACTATGTATTGTGCTGTTTCACTCGAAACAATACATAGTCACCTAATGATTTACAAAGCTCTAGAATCATAAGAGCTTATCGGCACAATAACCATTTTCTTTGGTATTGTATGAAGGTTGACTATCAGATTAAAAGAGAAATTGTACCTAGCAAGTCTTATATATATGCATAATGATGCTTTCTTGCTATATTTTTGTGTCTTTAGCTCTGATAGGTTGCATTCTCATCTCCTTGCCAACCTGTCTGACCCATTCTATGACAGGGCTGTGAGGTCACTTATGATTCACAGGAAAGGGCTGGTTTTTCTTATGGATACTCCCACATGCCCTTCTCCTATTTCAAACGGCCACTATGAAATCACTGTGAACCAAAAGAATGAAACCAATATGATATGTTTTATTCGTGGGGGATCGCCAAGCATTTCGCGAACCCACGAATACAATGAATAGGGACTTATGCGTTGCGGATTGCACATTCATTGAAAACGAATTCACATCCCTACATGTTACTCCCATGCACTCTTTTCTTCATTTCCATCCTTTAGCCTTTAGGGTTTCACAGTATTTATCCCATGCCCTTTTGAATTCTTTCACTGTTTTAGTTTTTACTATGTCCTCCAGAAGGGCATTCTAGGCATTCACCACCCTCTCCATGAAGAAATATCTTCTGACATTTGTTCTGAGGCATCCTCCTTGGAGTTTCATTTTGTGACCCCTAGTTCTACTGATTTCTTTCCAATGGAAAAGGTTTGACATTTGCACATTATTAAAACCTTCTAAGTATCTGAAGGTCTGTATCATATCACCCCTGCACCTCCTCTCTTCCAGGGTATACATATTCATATCTTTCAGTCTCTCCTCATAGGCTTTCTGATACTGACTCCACACCATTTTGGTAACCCTTCTCTAGACCACCTCCATCCTGTCCCTTTTGAGATAAAGACTCCAGAACTGAATGCAATACTCCAGGTGAGGCCTCACCAAGGATCTGTATAAGGGCATCACCACCTCCATTTTCTTACTGGTTATACCTCTTTCTATGCAGGCCAGCATTCTTCTAGCTTTAGCTATCACCTTATCACATTCCATTACCTTTTTCAGATTGCCAGAAACTATCACCCCAAAATCCTGCTCTTGGATCATGCACATCAGCCTTTCCCCTCCATCTCATACTGCTGTTTTGGATTACTAAGTTCCAGATGCATGACTCTGCACTTTTTGGCATTGAATCCCAGCAGCCAAATTTTCAACATCTCTTCAAGCCTTCATAAATCACCTTTCATTCTGTCTAATCCTTCAGGCGGGTCCACTCTGTTGCAGATCTTGGTATCATCCACAAATAGACAAACATTACCGTCTATCCCTTCCGCAATGTCGCTCACAAAGACATTGAACAGAACCTGTCCCAATACCAATTCCTGTGGCACTCCACTTAACATGGCTTTCTCTTTAGAGTAGGTTCCATTTACCATTACATGCTGACTCCTATTAGCCAACCAGTTTGTAATCCACTCCACCATAATGGCACTCACTCTGAAGCTTCTCATTTTGTTTACTAGCATCCTATGTGGGACGGTATCAAAAGTTTTTCTGAAATCCAAAAAGATGACATTGAGCACTCTTCCTCGATCCAGTTCTCTTGTCACTCAATCAAAATAATCAATCATATTTGTCTGACAGGACCTTCCTCTGGTGAATCCATGCTGCCTTGGATTCAGCAAATTATCGGATTGTAGATAGTTCAGTATCCTTTTTTTCAGCAATGACTCCATTAATTTTCTCTGTGCCTTAATGGCGCTGTCCCAGCCGGCCCAGATAATATTCTCTCTACCTAACTTGATGCATTCTCTACCTAGTTGCAATCAATCTAGGTAGAGAGAATATTGTACAAATCTACTCTTCTTTTAAATTTCATGACTCCAAATTCACATAAAATCTTCACTGATGGCAATTGTACTTTTCATACCTGTGACTGTGCCAGTGGCGTAGCTACGGGTGGGCCTGGGTGGGCAGTGGCCCACCCACTTTCCATTCAGGCCCACCCAAATTTCTTTGCAAGACACTGCAGCCAATAAAAAGCAGGCAGCATCAGCAGGCACCCAAGGGAGAAAAAAAAAAATCAAACCAGCTCGTGTGTTGCGGCTCCTGGTGTCCCACAGCCTCAGTAATACTTTCCTTTATCTTCTTCCTGCCCCCGCGGACCAATGGGAAACCTCCTACCTTCTTCCTGCCCCGGCGGGCCAATGGGAAACTGCCTACCTTCTTCCTGCCCCAGCGGGCCAATGGGAAACCGCCTCCCTTCTTCCTGCCCCGGGCCAATGGCAAACCTCCTACCTTCTTCCTGCCCCTGCGGACCAATGGGAAATCTCCTCTCTTCTTCCTCCCCCCGCGGGCCAATGGGAAGCCTCCTACCTTCTTCCTGCCCCTGCGGACCAATGGGAAATCTCCTCTCTTCTTCCTGCCCCCGCGGGCCAATTGGAAGCCGCCTCCGTTTTTCTTGCCCCCGTGGGCCAATCGGAAGCCTCCTCCCTTCTTCCTGCCAGTGGGAGGAGGAAGCCTCAGATTGGCTGGTGAGGCAGGAAGAAGGGGGGCATCGGGCTGGGAGGAGTGGCAGTGTTCGGGCTGGAAGTGCTGAAATGCAGGGAGCCACAAAGAAAAGAGGCCAGCTGCACCAGGAACCGCAATAGAGTAGAGCAGTGGTCCCCAACCCTGTCCTGGGAGCCCACCAGCCAGTCAGCTTTTCAAGATATCCACAATGAATATGCATGAGAGAAAATGTGCATGTTATGGAGGCAGTGCATGCAAATTTTCTGTCATGCATATTCATTGTGGATATCCTGAAAACCTGACTGGCTGGTGGGGCCCCAGGATAGGGTTGGGGACCACTGGAGTAGAGATTCCCCAAAGCGAGCATGCAGAGGCTGGTTGCTCCGGGGAGTCTCCCCCAGTAAGCATAGCAGAACCGCATTTAAAGTAAAAGTGGCACTCAGCCATTCTGATTTCAGATGGGGCAATTGGAGCTCCCAGCGGCCGTAAAAGCAGGCAGATGGGGGGCACGGGAGCCTCGGGATATCCCGACAGCTAAAAGAAGGCTTGAGTGCTGTGGCATATTTTTCTAAAATAAATGTTTGCTGCTTCAGTGCGGCTGAGAAGGCAGCGGTAGCACTAGGAAATCTGCCACTGCAAAATTAAAGGGGAACACAGCATTGGGGTTCTAAGCAAAGTGTGTGTGAGAGACCAGAGACTGGGCAGGGAGGTGACTGGGGTGTGTGTGAGAGACGGTGACTGGGGTGTGTGTGGGAGACAGAGACTGGGCAGGGAGGCGACTGGGGTGTGTGTGAGAGACAGAGACTGATCGTAGGGTTTAATTGGTGTGTGTGTGTGCAGGGCCGGTGCTTCCATTAGGCAAACTAGGTGGTGGCCTAGGGCACCACAGTTTTGGGGGAGTTGAAAACTCCCACCAGCACAAGAGGTCCTGCGACAAATCCAATACCAAAGGAGGGGGCGCTGTGCAGGAGCTGCTGCCAATATATAATCCAGGGGAGGGGTTGCATTACTGAAGGTTCACCTAGGGTGCCAAATACTCTTGCACCAGCCCTGTGTGTGTGACTTGTGGGCCCTAAAGAAGAGGACCGTAAGGACAGAGCTTCAGCAGCCGCTGCTGCTCCTGGTATGTGCTTTCAAGGGAAAGGAGTAGGAAAGTTGCTGGAGATGGTAAGTAAAGGTGGCATTTTAAGTTTATTTTTCTTGATTGACTACCATTTTAATTATTGAGTATTATGTGATGTGTCTGCTGTTTTGAAATATTGTATTGATAATTGGACAATTTTTAAGAATTTTTATGAGTTTTGTTGGATGTTATTCTGTTCATCAGCTGTTTTGAAACATTTATTAATATAGTTTTACAATTATTTCTGTGTGGGGATCTATAGCAGTTTGGCTTGTTCTGTTTTCCTAATAGGAGGTGTATTGGTGTTTAGGACCTGATTTAATATTTGTAGTGTTGCCTTTTCATAGATAGGGTTGTTATATGTTCCATAATGCAGGTATAACTTTGTGCAGATTAGTTTGTGTGCATTATTACAGATCCTGGGACAGTGTTAGGTGCTATATTTCTCTTTCCATTTCTCCAGGTTCGCACTGTATGCAGAGTGGCTTTTTTTGGTTTTCCATTCCAGTTTCTGTCTCCATATTTATAATGTGTGGTCTTTCTGTACTTTGGTGAAGGTCGGTTCTGTGTGTGTGCCCGAGGTGAGGTATTTTACTGGCATGTAGGCAATTGTATCAATCTTATTTGTGGATGCAGAGTGTATGTTTACATGATGATAGCTTAGTAAATGACAGGGCTGGATAGCCTTTTTCTCCTGTCTACCCAGTTATCCTCTCCACACTGCTAAGGATACATCCCAGCTGTCAGCCAAAGGGTGTGACCACCTTCAAGACATCTCTTTATCCAGAACAGTCTTTTTTCTGTTCTTCCTTTGTAAAGAAATGGGGATGAATGTCAGGAGCCCCTGGACTCGATTCAGCAAATGTCACCATCAGAGGAAGACTAAAACTAAATAGTTGAGCCATAGGAAAGGAAAAAAAGTCTTCAAAGATATTTATCTGTTTTATTGATACAGATTAATAAGGCATTTGCTCAATTATGGTAAATATTTTGGTACAACATTCCAGAGGGTTTTAAAATATCTCACAGAATACTGCGATGCATGATGAGATATTTGTCTTTATAGTAGACTAGTATATGGTTCTTTGTAAGTTATGGGATACTGCCACTTGAGATCTCTTTAAGTATAATTGAAATGCTTCCATAACTATATATTAGGTTTAGCATTGGTAGCTGCTTGAAGTAATTGAGTTTAAAATATTAAATGTATAACAGCTATAGCAGATTATTTAGAAATCTATTGTCAGGTGTGTGTGTGTGTGTGTGTGTGTGTGTGTGTGTGAAAGTATTTATCAATAAGAATATGAATTCCATGGCTCAGACTTTGTTTAGTGCCCACCCATGTTAACCTTGGGCCCAGCCAAAAATTCATTTCTGGCTACGCCACTGGACTGTGCATGTAAAATAGCCCTCCAAAATCTATTCCAACCCACCAAACCTCACCCCAAGTTCATAATGCCTCCTCTTACAGTGGTATAAAAATGTAACTTAGATGTGAGCCTCCACAGAGTCTCTCACTCTCTCTCTCTCTCGCTCTCCTGAACTGCCAATTGCTATAAAAACAGTTTTGGCCGCTAACACAGGCATAAAGCACAGAAAAAAGGGGTAGTTATTTTATTGCACGCCATGTTAATCAACCCTCATTTCCATTTACTTTGCCCAAACTCCTCCCACTCAAATATTAATTTTGAATTTGCATATGCAATTTGCAATTCGGTATGTATCTGCTCTATAGAGAAAAAACATGTGAACTCTCAAGATCAAGATCTTTTAGTATAAGAGTTCATTTAAAAAATCAAGAATTCAAGTATCTATAGTAGCTCATTGTGAAAAATTGGAAGCATGACCTTTTCATTTTGAAAAGTTTGATCATGGGATGTTTTTTTTGGATTGGGTTTGAGGCTGATATCTACAGAATGGACTGTACAGGTCAAATAATGCAACTTATTTTTTGATTAATTTCTTTCATTCAAATGTTTTCCATAAGGTAACTGTTATACAAGCCATACTATATATAGAAACAAGAAATTTTAATATATAAGAGTATTTTTATAAGATTTAGAGTTTAGGTATGGTTGGTAGCTCACTGTGCCAATAGCAAGCATTTTTTTTTTTAATGTTGATCCAGGGGGTCATATTTTTACACAGGTTTGAGGCTCTGATCAGGATAAGTTATTTTTTATAGCTGAAACAAATGTAGCGCTCAGGGGTGGACTCTTGGCCTGGTGCAGGGGAAGACGGCCCCCTGGATGGGACCAGGAGGCAACGGCAAACAGGAGGTGGAGCACAAGAGAAGGTAGAGACTAGCTGGAGCTTCACCACTGGAAACCCAAGATCCCCCCGGGTGGAGCCCGTAGGGACCCGGGTCGCTTGGTCTTAGGTGGGCCTCTGAGGTTCTCCCCGAGATAAAGTTCAAAAGTGTGCCCATCAAGAATAGGGGCGCGAACTCGGTATCTAAGCGCGGTCAGTATCTGGACGGCAGGCAAGAGGAATCACAGAGGGCCAGAATAGAGTATGTGATGACAAAGCTAGGGGCAAGAATAAAGGAGGTGTGGTCGAGGATAGCAGAGTTCAGTTCCGAAGGTCAGTCCGTGGATGGTCAGCCAAAGCTGGGTCGGTTCCAGAAGGTCAGTCCAAGAGTTGTCAAATAGACGGGCAGAGGTCGGGTTCCAGAAGTCAGATCAGAAGTAGTCGATGAGACAGGCCAAGGTCAAGGTCCAGGCAGCAGGCAACATGGTAAGAAGGCAGGAAAAGGTCAGTACCAGATAATCAGTCTGAGGGGTACTACCTGGAGAGACATAGTAGACAGATGCTGGAACAGGACTGGAACAGAAGGACGCTGGAACAAGGCTGTAATGGAGGGAGGCTGGAACAAGACTGGAACAAGACTGGAACAGGTGATGAGACAGTGGCAAATTTGTACACAATAGTGTAAACCCGATTGCCAAGGCGAGGATCAGGGGTCTGAGCCCTGCATTATATACTGGAAGGCGATGACCTCATCGAGGAGCGCCAAGACTGGGTTTCCCTTGCTTGGCCCTTTAAAGGACGTGACGCTGGCTGCGCGTGTGCCTAGGGGCAGAGCCGAGGAGGAAGACGCGGAGCTCCGGCGGGAGTGCTGGCACGAGGCCTGGTCAGCGGGAGGTACGCGGGGAGGCCGGGGATGCCGGGCCCTGGCAGCAGCAGCGGAGGAGGTGAGTCCGGTACTCGTGGAGGGTATAGCGAGGTGAGTGGGATCGGCCACAGTGCCTATGCGGCTGGGGTATGCAACAGTACCCCCCTTCTAGGCCTCCCCCATATCGGTCTAGGCTTCAAGGGATGGTTTCGATGGAAGTCAGCGAGGATTTTTTTTAATCATAAATTTGGTGAGAGGGCTCCTACGAGTTCTCCTCGGGGCCGAAGCCCTCCCAAGATAGGAGGTACTCCCAACAGCCATGGTGGCATCTGACATCCAGGACCTCACGGTCTTGCATAATGTCCTCAGGTTCTGCAGCATGTTGCGTGGGATCTGGAGGTTTCTTGGAAGGCCATGATAGCACCAGTGGCTTGAGTAGCGACACATGAAATGTGTTATGGATATCCAAGGTCCATGGCAGTTGGAGTTGTTAAGATACAGTGCCCACTCTTCGGAGGACCGGGAATGGTCCAATGTATTTGGGTGCCAGTCGATGCGATGGTAGATGGAGTCTTATGTGCTTGGCACTTAGCCACACTTTCTGGCCAGGACAGAAGAGCGGAGCTGGACTCTTGTGAGCATCGGTGGTGCACTTAGCATGTTCAGTGGCTTGGTCAAGACGTGCTTTCACCTGATTCCATACTTGACATATGGTTTGAGCAGTCATCTGGGCAGCTGGCGAAGGAACAGCCAGTGGAACAGGCTGTGGAAGACGTGGTTTTCGTCTGAATACAACCGAGAAGGGTGACACATTGGTGGCAGCAGCTACATGGGTATTGTGTGATAGCTCGGCCGAGGGTAGCAGGTCAGCGCAATTATCCTGCTGGTCATTCATGTAGGAATGCAGGAAGGTTTTGAGAGTTCGATTAGTCCTCTCGGCTTGACCGTTGGCCTGAGGGTGGAAGGCTGATGTAAAATTCAAGGTGATGCTGAATTTCTTACAAAGTGAACGCCAGTATTTTGCTGCAAACTGTGGTCCATGGTCAGATATGATCTCTTGGGAAGGCCGTGAAGGTGAAAGACGTGTTTCAAGAAGAGTCTTGCTAACTCTGGGGCTGAGGGAAGCCCCTGGAGGGGAATGAAGTGACTCATTTTCGAAAAATGGTCAATGATGACCCAAATCACAGTATGATTCTGCGAAGGAGGAAGATCTGTGATAAAGTCTGTCAAAATACTCGACCATGGTTTAGTAGGAGCTGGAAGCGGTTGGAGAAGACCCCATGGATGCCCAGGAGGGGGTTTCTGCTGGGCGCAGGTAGGACACGAATCCACATAGTTGCGAGCATCTTGGACCATGTTGGGCCACCAATAATGTCGTCGCCACATCTCGAGGGTCCTTGCACAACCCGGGTGTCCAGCCATCTTGGAGTCATGGGACCACTTGAGTACCCGTTTATGCAGGTGGCGTGGAACGACGGTCTTACCAGCGGGGACCATAGTAGTTGCTGCAAGGGTTATACAAGTGGGTTCAATTATGTGCTTGGGAACTTCAGGAACATCTTCCGACTCAAAGGACCTGGAAAGTGCATCTGCGCGGAAGTTCTTCAAGGCTGGTCGGTAGCATAACTCAAAGTTGAACCTTTCGAAGAACAGTGCCCATTGAGCCTGTCTCAGGTTCAGGAGTTGGGCTTCTTTCAAGTGTTCAAGGTTTTTATGGTCCATGAAAATGGTGAACTTATGTTGTGCCCCTTCCAACCAGGGACGCCACTCTTGTAGTGCCAACTTGACAGCTAGAAGCTCTCAGTTCTTTGACCTTGTTCCCAGCCAGTACTCTGCTCCATATATCACAGCCATCGCCCAGCTCCATACACTCCTGCCGCATCACATTCCTTCCAGCCATCATCAGAGACCTTCCAGCTATCCCGGTCTCTCTCCACCTGGAGTCACTCCTGAAGGTGGTGTTCACTACACCGGATCACTGCCCAAACGTAACACACAGGGACAGTGTGTGATATCACTGAAGGCTCAGGTTTCTTGGGGTAGTGAATGATGTCTCTGAGGGTTTAGATTTCAAAGTGTTCTCTTCATAGCATGTATACTTTTAACAGTAGGGAGAAAAGGATGGGGTTATGTCTAAGAAGGGAAAGTACACATGGGGATTTCATTATTAATCATTACATAACATTCTTATTTTGAAATCTCCATGCATTCTCATACAAGTGGTTTGCCCCTGTTTCATGAGTGTATACTGTAGTACCCAAACTCTGAAAGGGAAAGAACGCAAAGAGTTTACGAAACTCAGCTGGCAGGTCTACAGCTCTAAATACTGCCCCTAAAAACCACAGCATTGACAGATTCACCTGAATATCCAGAAAAGCAGCAAAAATTTTGACAACTTTTATAAAATATTTTCTCTTATTTCCTGTGTCGGTTGATAAGGGTGTGTGTTACAGAAAAATATTTACACCATTTCCAATAAAATTAGAAAACTTCCCCATGTTTTAATGAAAGTATGACTCTTACTCCAGCATCCCTACTCATTACCTCTCTCTGTCACAACAGCACTCGTTAAACGTGGCACCTTAGGGAGGTATGATCTAAACTCCCCACTTCCCAATGTATTCCATTTGCTTCATTGAGAGGCACAAAACATCCAGAGCAGTATTTTGACTGAAATATTGAAACATATTCCCAATCTATGAAAGAAATTGTATAAAGCAAAGCTATTGATACAATTGAATTCTTACCTTTAGACTGTATCATGGCAAATGTCCGAAACACAGGAGCAGAGGCAGGTGACTCTCCCAGTCAATCAAGAGAAGCGATGACTCATGTGCCGGTGCAATACTGAGAGAATCTGCAAGTATCTTGAAACAGGAATTTCCAGGTGACACACTGACTGATTAATCTAAGTTCAACTCCAACACGGTTTTATAAAGTTCTAGTAAAAATTAATATGTAAGAAAAAAAAGCATGCATACTGTGCATGTTAGACCAGATTTTAAAAGAAAAAGCAGTTATAGAAATGAAATTTTCCGCTGGATAAATGTGTTTCCCCTAATCTACTGGGTTCCAATTTTTATTCTCGGAAGAGGAGGTGTGATTTTACGAGTCAATTTGTGCAGATATCCGCCAGTTATCCGAGGATTGTGAAAGCGAACCTATACATGCACCCTTTACCACTATGTGTGCTACTTGAAAATTAAGCTTAGGGAGAATAACAACAACACATGTACACATATACATGGCATGCAAAACTGCTCCAGTATTTTATAACCTGCGTGTATACTATGTCCATAGGTTATAAAATACATGTAAATGTACACAGGAAATGCATGCAAAAAAATGCAAATACATTATTGCACTTATCCAGATAAATACTGAGTTATTCAGCCGAGTAGCGGAACTTATCCAGATAAGTATTGACTTATCTGGCTAAGTAACAGCAAACTCACTACTTATTTGGATAAGTCTTAACATGCTACTTAGCTGGCTATGTCAGCTAGCCAGATAAGTCTGAAAAGTGTCTTTTATCCAGCTATCTGATTTAGCTTTGCTGCTACTTAGCCAGCTGAATCAGTAATTATCTGAAAAAGCATAAGAGAGAAAAATAGAAAAGCATTGAGAATAATTCTGGCTTTTCCTGTTTGTTGGCCACAGCCTTCTCGGTAGCAGAGTTTTTATCTCTGGGTTAATTTTAGCTCATTCCTTCTAGGGATGTGCAGAAGAAAAAAGATTCTTTTATTTCAAAATTCATATTGTGGGGACGCCACTTAGTTTCTTTAGTTTAGAAAAAAAGGTCTTTTTTATTTGATTTGTTTTTTGTTTGCCATTAAAATTAACGGGGAAGCATTGCAGCCAGGGATGGTAATTTTTAAATGGTGCACATGTACGCACGTTCATCCGCCCATGCCCAGGATTCGGCCATTTTATAACATATGTGTGCATCTACATGCATGTTCCAAAATAGCTTGGCCATGCGCACATGTGTACCAAATTTTAAGTGGGCATGCGCATGTGCGTGTAAACCCCGCTTCTACCGCGTTAAGTGGGGGAATTTTAAAAGAGATGCATGCTGACGCCATTGACAGTAAAACCAGTTCATTCCTAGTGTTAGGATTTGTGGGTATGTGGGCCCTGGGTCGAGGTGAGAGGTGGTACCGCCCACGGGAAGGAGCCCCGTGAGCCTCACCGTCGGGGGGCGAGGTCGCAGCTGTGGGATGCATAGCACAGCAGATCTCAGAGAGAGAGAGCAGAGAGAGAGAGCGAGTTGGAGAGAATGGCCCTAGGGGGTGGAGCCATAGAGCATCAGCATGGGGCTGATGACAGACACAGCTTGGGAAGTCCTTGAGTCTTTGTAGAGTAAATACGGCAATGGTCTGCAGAGCAGGGTACAATGATGAGGGTTCTTCAGTAGAGATGATACGGCAATGGTCCACAGAGCGGGGTACACCTATGAGGGATCCTCAGTAGAGACAATAATGAAGAAGGTCCATGAAGCGGAGTACTCACTGTAGCAATGGATCCAGGGGAAGCCCCAGGGAATGGGGCATGCAGCAATCCCAGGCGCAGGGCCGTCCAAGGAGCGGATAGCCAGAGACGAAGAAGAGGCTCCCGAGGAGCAGGTACCCAAGACGTCTCACGCCAAAGGAGCAGGAGCTGGAATAGAAGTCCGTAGTGAGCAAAGCAGATTCAGCAATGAGGGAACTCATTGCCAAGTTATAGGCAGAGAGGGCCAGCTGGCCTAAGAGTCCATGGGAAATGACGTCATCTGGGGAGACACCCCTGATGTTCCCGCCATGACGTGCATAAGACTGGCCCGAGAGCGCATGTGCCTAAGGAACTCTGAGGGCAAGATGGTGGTCGGCAGCGTCCACGCTGCCCAGGGAGGCCCGGGAACAGGGCCAGGCAGGTCGCTGGTAGCTGGCGGAGGCCCCAAGTCTACCCAATGGAGCCAGAGTAGTGAGACAAGGGGTAAGCAACAGCGGTCGCAGCCACCTGCGACTGATGGGCGTAACAGTACCCCACTTCTTAGGCCCCCCCCCCGCGGGGGTTTGGGTTTTCTTGGGTGTGAATCATGAAACTGCTTGATCAGATCTTTGTCAAGTATATTGACTGCAGGCTCCCAGCTGTTCTCTTCAGGGCCATATCCTTCCCATGAGATGACATATTCCCATCGCTTCCCGCACTTTCTCACGTCCAGGATGCCTTGTACTTGATATGTGATGTCCTCCTCTGATGCCAGAGGTTGGGGCTCAGGTGGTCTCGTGGAGAATTCCGACAAGATAAGAGGCTTCAATAGTGAGATGTGGAAGGCGTTGTGAAACTTGAGCAATGTGGGCAGGCAGAGACTGTATGTGACTGGACCCAGTTGGCTAGTACTGCAAAAGGCCCGGTGTATCTGGGAGCGAAGCAAGCTGAAGGCAGTTTCAAGCGAATAAAGTGTGTGCTAAGCCACACCTTGTCTCCAGGGTTAAACTGTGGAGCTGCCTGATGATAGGCATCGTAGAACTTCTTTGACCTCTGAGCGGCTTGCTGCAGAAGTTGTTTAGTGTGATCCCAAAGTTGGTGTAATTCTTGTGCAGTGGCCTGCTCCACTGGAGAAGACACAGACAGAGGAAATGGAAGAGGAGGCAGAGGCTGGCGTCAGTATACTAATTGCAAAGGTGAAGACCCAGTAGATGCGGACTGGTGGGAGTTTAAGGCGAACTCAGCCCAGGGTAGTAAGTCGGACCAGTCATTCTGCTGAGAATTCACATATGCCCGGACAAATTGCTTCAGGGTTCGGTTCATCCTCTGTCTGGCCATTAGCCTGCGGGTGGTAGGCCGATGTGAGGTCCAAGGCAATATTGAATTTCTTACATAGTGACCTCCAAAACTTGGCTAAACTGTACACCTCTTTTGGCGAGTATGTGTCTTGGGAGTCCGTGAAGGTTAAAGATGTAGCGAATGAACAAGTTTTCTAGTTCCAGGGCTGAAGGAAGACCAGGTAACGCCACAAATTAAGCCATCTTCGAAAATCGGTCCATGGTAACCCATATGATGTTATTACCACTGGAGGAAGGGAGGTCAACAATGAAATCGGTGGCTATGTGTGTCCACGGCTCACTGGGTGCAGGAAGAGGTTGTAGGAGGCCCCAAGGACGGTCTGCCGGTGGCTTTTGATGGGCGCAAGTGGGACATGATTCCACATACGCTTGAGCGTCTTTTTTTATGGTTGGCCACCAATAGAACCTCTGGAGAGTGGAAAGAGTTCTTGCTTGTCCGGGGTGGCCTGCCAGCAAGGAATCATGCGCCCAGCAGAGGATTTTCTTTCAAAGTTGTTGAGGGACCACCATCTTCCCGGATAGCACAGTGAAAGTGGTGGAGAGGAAAACTTTTGTTGGATCAATGATGTGCCGTGGAACATCCAGAACGTCTTCAGTGGTGAACAAACGAGAGAGTGCATTGCCTCGAGCGTTCTGATTGCCTGGTCGGTATCATAGTAGAAAATTGAACCGAGTAAAAAAGAGGGACCAGCAGGCCTGCCTGTGATTAAGGCATTGAGCATGGTGCAGGTACTCAAGGTTCTTGTGGTCAGGATATACCGTGATCTGGTGTTGTGCTCCCTCGAGCCAGGGACGCCACTCCTTGAAGGCCAGTTTAATTGCCAGTAATTTCTTGTCCCCGATCCCATAATTGCTCTCCGCTGGGGAGAAGCATCGGGAGAAGAAAGAGCACGGGTGCAAGATGTGATTGGCTGAATGCTGGCTGAGTACTGCACCAACACCAATGTCCGAAGTGTCAACTTCGACGATGAAAGGTCGTCAGGGGTCGGGATGATGTAAGCATGGCTCTCGTAGAAACGCCTCCTTGAGCTCTTGGAAGGCGATCACCACCTTGGAGGACCACTGAGAGGGGTCAGCTCCCTTATGAGTCATGGCTGTGAGTGGGGCAGTCAGTATTGAATAATGATGGATGAACGACCTGTAGTAGATTGTAAAACCAAGAAATCTTAGGAGCGCCTTAAGGCCTGTTGGCTGAGGCCAAATCACAAATACTCTTAGTCTTCTGTGGATCCATCTGGAAACCCTGGCTTGAGACCATGTAGCCTAGAAAAGGGACAGACTTTTGGTCAAAAGAGCATTTCTCCAGCTTGGCATATAGCTGGTTGTCCCTTAGACGCTGCAGGATGTTGGCGATGACCTGGTGATTACTCTGGAGGTCTTGTGAAAAAACTAGGATGTTGTCCAGGTAGGCCACGACACAACTGAGAGCATGTCTCTGAAAATCTTGTTCATAATATTCTGAAATACAGCTGGAGTTTGTTGCCAGAGGATGTGGTTAGTGCAGTTAGTGTAGCTGGGTTCAAAAAAGGTTTGGATAAGTTCTTGGAGGAGAAGTCCATTAACGGCTATTAATCAAGTTTACTTAGGGAATAGCCACTGCTATTAATTGCATCAGTGGCATGGGATCTTCTTAGTGTTTGGGTAATTGCCAGGTTCTTGTGGCCTGGTTTGGCCTCTGTTGGAAACAGGATGCTGGGCTTGATGGACCCTTGGTCTGACCCAGCATGGCAATTTCTTATGTTCTTATAGAGCGTTGCAGAGGCCAAATGGCATGACCAGGTATTCAAAGTGGCTGTCACGGGTGTTAAATGTGGTTTTCCATTCGTCGCCCTGGCGTATCCTGACCAAATTATAAGCTCCCTTGAGGTCCAATTTGGTACAAATCTTGGCCCCCTGGAGCCTGTCAAAAGGTTCAGAGATTAGGGGCAAGGGGTATCGGTCCTTCTGGGTAATCTCATTTAGGCCGTGGTAATCTATGCATGGCCGGAGGGAGCCATCCTTTTTCCCCACAAAAAAGAACCCGGCTCCAGCTGGAGATTTGGAAGGCCGAATAAAGCCTTTTGCCAAATTCTCTTGTATATATTCAGACATGGCTTTATTTTCTGTCAATGAAAGCGGGAAGACCCTTCCTCGGGGAGGCTCAGTATTAGGCAGTAAGTTTATAGCACATTCAAATGAGCGGTGAAGAGGTAGGGTGTCTGCGGCTTTCTTAGAAAACACATTCGCGAAGGAGGAGTATTGCGGCAGAAGACCTGGAAGAGACATTGTAGTAACCAGGCAAGGTATCGGGGACACGACCTCCAAACACTTCTTATGGCAGGATTTGCCCCATTGGGATAATTGTAAAGTGGTCCAATCGAATTGTGGAGTGTGTAGTTTTAACCATGGTAGCCCAAGAATCACAGGGTGTATAGCCTTGTCTAGAACCAGAAAGGAGATGGTCTCCGTGTACAGAGATCCAGTGTGGAGTTGGATGGGAACCATGGAAAAAGTAACATTGCCTGGTAACGGTTCACCATGAATGGAGGAGAGCAGTAATGGTATTGGCATATGGATGGTGGGAATCCAAAGGTGTTGTACAAGTTGTCTTAGGATAGAATTTCCACCAGCCCCGGAGTCCACCAATGCCAGGGTGTGAAATTCTTGAGTGTCAAATTAATCGAGACAGGCAGAGTTAATGGAGGAGAGGGTGAGGTCAGGCCTAGGAGAAGTCTTCTGGCAGAACCTAGGCCTGGGATTTTCCTGGACAGAGTGGACACGAGGCTACCGCATGGACGGGTTGACCACAATACATGCAAAGGCCAGATTTTTGACAAAGCTTTTCCTTTGAGGATAGAAGACTACGGCCCATTTGCATTGATTCTTCTTCCACGGTGCTTAGTGTAGTAGGGGTCTGAGTGGGCGATGTTGGTCGAATGCGTGGAGCACCTGAAGCCATCCTCTTGGGTCCTCTAGTCTAGTGCGAACACTCATGAAGACAGCGATCAATGAGACCGGCGAGGTCTATAAGAGAATCCAACGCCTCAGAAAGTTCTCGTGCTGCTAATTCGTCCTTGACATGTGGGCTCAGACCTTCGAGGAATATAGCAAGCAGGCAGCTCAGGTCCCAGTGCAATTCGGACGAGAGTCCTAAACGCAATGATATAATCGATCAAAGATCTGGAACCTTGTTGCAGATGCAGGAGCTGGATCTGGCGATGGCCTTTCATCCTGGGTCATCAAATACGGAGTGAAATAGGGCAAGGAAGCCTGGTAGGTCGTGGAGAATTGGATCCGTTCACTCCCAAAGGGGTGATGCCCAGGCCAAAGCCTTTCCCTCAAGAAGGGACAAAATGTATATTGTCTTGGAAACTACATCAGGAAAATATGAAGGTTGTAAAGAAAAGTGCATGCTGCACTGGTTCAAGAAGTCCCTATACATCGAGGAGTCACCTGCAAAATGAGGAGATGCTGGCAAAGGCACTGTAGGCCGGAATGATGACGCATGTGTAGTTTGGCTTGGCTTGGCAGGCGTCGAGGCGGAGTCCAGCCGATTGTTCAGTTGACTTATGGCACTAGCCAAAGTCTCCAAAATCTTTTGCTGTTCTGTAACTCGCTGGGCCAGGCCAGGGATGGCCTGGAGCATCGAGACCTGTGCCGGGTCCACGGACTTGGCAATCTGTTAGGATTTGTGGGTATGTGGACTCTGGGAGAGATGAGAGGTGGTACTGCCCATGTGGAGGAGCCCCGTGAGCCTCACCGTCGGAAGGCGAAGTCTCAGCTGCGGGATGCATACAACAGCAGGTCACAGAGAGAGAGAGCGAGCTGGAGAGAATGGCCCCAGGGGGTGATGCCACAGAGCATCAGCATGGGGCTGATGACAGACACAGCTCGGGCAGTCCTTGAGTCTTTGTAGAATAGATACGGCAATGGTCCACAGAAGGGGGTACACCGTTGAGGGTTCCTCAGTAGAGATGATACGGCAATGGTCCGCAGAGCAGGGTACACCGATGAGGGTTTCTCAGTAGAGATGATAACGAAGAAGGTCCGCGAAGCGGAGTACTCGCTGTAGCAATGATTCGAGGGAAACCCTGGGGAACGGGGCATGCAGCAATCCCAGGTGCAGGGCCCTCCGACGAGCCGATAGCCAGAGAAGAGGAAGAGGCCCCCGAGGAGCGGGTACCCAAGACATCTCACGCCAAAGAAGCAGGAGCTGGAATGGAAGTCCATAGTGAGCGAAGCGGATTCAGCAATGAGGGAACTCTTTGCCAAGTCATAGGCAGAGATGGTCAGCTTTCTTAAGAGTCCATGGGAAATGATGTCATCCGGGGGAGACACCCCCCCGAGGTTCCTGCCCTGACGTGCATAAGATTGGTCCGAGAGTGTGTACGCACGCGCCTAAGGAGTTCCAAGGGCAAGATGGCGGTTGGCAGTGTCTATGCCGTCCAGGGAAGCCTGGGAACAGGGCCAGGCAGGTTGGCAGTAGCTGGAGGAGGCCGCATGTCTAACCAATGGAGCCAGAGTAGTGAGAGGTGAGCAACAGCGGTCGCAGCCGTCTGCGACCAACGCGCGTAATACCCAGTTTGCCCACTTAGCAGCTAGGTTCCCCAAATCACACTAATTTAACTGCCTTTATTCCCCACAATTATCCTTATCCCTTCAAACCCCAAATATCTGCCCAGGTTTTTTATTTTTAAATTTACACAGCATCCATAGCAGAAGTAAAGTTATGCAGTAGGGGGGCTCAGTGCACGCAGAATCATGTAAGCATTTATGTGGACAATTTAGGTTGCTGTCCCGAAACACCCATGCCCCACCCACACCACACCCATGCCATGCCCACACTACATCCGAGTCCCCGCCCTTTTTAAAAAACTTCTGAGATATGTGCACTGCGGGATTTACACGTGTACCTGGACAGCTTTTAAAATCCACTCAGCACACGTGAGCCCAACTTATTTGCACATCCCCTAATTAATACGCGTGTTAGGCTGTTAAAATTCACCTTTATATTGGCCTCAGAATTGGTGTTTTCTAATCAATTGTCATAGAACTTGTGGGAAGAAATCATCACAATGGGGAAAGCGCGCCAAGGTACCTAAACTTCTTCAAATAGTCCATTTATCATGGTGTTTCTGGAAGAAACTCCAAATAGTAGGAACTGCAACTGAAAAGGCAGATTCTCTGGTCTCTTCCAGTGGAGACTCTTTAACAGACAGAATGTTGAGAAGGTCATTGTTGTGCCTGTGGTGGACCCTTGGGCCGAGGTGGGTTTGACGCTACCTGTAGGAAGGATCCTACGGGTCCCCACCGTCGGCAGGCAGAGAGAGCTTATGGACGGAGGCCGGCTGGTGCTTCACCAATACCAGAATACATAAATCAATTCACTATTCAGTTACTCAAGTCCACATTAAGCAAGGGGAGAAACTCAAAATGCAATTACTAAAACAATATTTTATAAGCAATAAGAGAGGAGAAAAGGGTATAAGTCTAATCCACCCTAAATGTATCCCAGTAATATCCCAGTAATATCTCAAGACTTGTCTGAGAGGAATGTTTCTAAATAAAGAGGGGCAAAGAACACAAATTTACTATTCTGGAAGGAAACTAAACCTTTGCTTGGAAATTTAAGAAAGAAAGTGTTGCCTAAATGCAACACTTTCTCTTTTAAGGAAAGAAAATGATTCCGTCTCTTTTGTTTTTTTTTTGTGATACATCAGGAACAACTTGTATTTTATGACTACAAAAAGAAATATGTTTATTCAGGCAGCATTTACGAACAATATCTCTATCCTTATCTAAGATGAAAGAGTCAATTAATGTTGCCCTAGTAAGTACTAGGTCAATAAAGAATTGGAGGAAGGCTGATGCATCAGGCTATCCTGCCTGGACACCTCTAATAGCCCATCTGAATTAGCTTGTTGTTTGGGCAGATAATGTTTACCAAGTGCAAGATGTCCTCGATGTGCGTAAACATGGGAAGAAATGGGAGTACCTTCTCTCTTGGGAGGGTTTCGGACCAGAAGAGAATAGTTGGGAACCAGCCGCCAATATTCTTGACAAAACCCTCATGAAGCAATTCCATGCCACTCATCCTTTAAAACTGAAACCCCCAGGAGAGGGGCTTAGGAGGGGGGATACTCTTATGACCGCCGGCTGTGGCCGCCCATGGTGGGCTCAACTCATGTCATGTTATGCTTGGTTCTCTATCCCCAATACTCTCGCGGCACTAGCCAGTCACTACCACCGCGTTCCTCCTAGCTGTCTGCACTCCATGTGGCAGCTGGGATGCTGCCGACCAGCGTTCCGGAACTGGGCCTCTCTAGGCACGCACGTGCGCGCGCCATCTGTCCTCCCTTTAAAGGGCCAATGGCGGGAACTCCAGGGTCGTCCACGGCTGATGACATCACTGACCCAGGATATAAGCTTCACCTCCAGCCACCACTAACTGACTTGGCAATGAGTTCCTTGGTTCCTTTTGGTGCCTGTTTCTTTTCGACAGACCAGTTGTTCTTGCCTTCGAATCTCTGCGTTTCTCCTTCCGGGTTCCTGCTTCAGCACTTCCCACTCTGCGGGCCATGGCTCAGCGCTACTTCACTGGGACTTTCTCTCAGCGCTTCCCGCTCCTCAGGGCCAGGCTCAGTGATACTTCATCTGGACTCTCTCTCAGCGCTTCCCATTCCTTGGGGCCAGGTTCAGCGCCATCTCATCCAGACTCTCTCTCAGCGCAACCTTACTGGCAAGTCCCTGCTGCAGAGTCCTCTGCAGCTTGGGACCTCCATGATACTTCTCTTTGAGGATTTGCTACAGTGTCTTTTCTCATCAAGACTTGGCCCAGCGCAGCACCACCCTTGACTGTGAGTCGATACTCCCACTCCTCAGGGCACCCCCCTGCGCTGCTATCCTGACACCTGCTACTGCAGGTATCCTGCTTTCACCTTCCCAGCTTTCTACAGTTTGTGTCTCAGCAACTGCACCTCCTCTTCTCGAGGCCACTTCCCCGTGGTCCTACTCTACTCCCTTCAGAGTTGCAGGGGCCTTGCATTCCTTGAGACTCTTTCTCCTCCTCCTCCCTCTGAGAGAGCTCCTGTCTCGAACTGTGCTTAACCTCTGTGACACTCTCTGCGCCCGTTCGCCTACCTTCTCCGGGACCAGCCGCACAGAGGCGCTCCTAAGTTGTTCCAGCCCCGGCACCCAAGGGCTCAACCTGTGAGGAACGAGGGTTGGTACAGGCAAAGTCCCAGCTTGCCTCTGTTCCCGGACAGCCTCTCCTCCCAATGGTGGGGACCTGTGGAGCCCTGCTGTTCAGGTGGCAACAACTCCACCTCAAGCCAAGGGTGCACAATTCCTAACATGTACTATTCCTCAGGAGCAAAAGTAACTTACACACGCCGGCCAGCTGCCAGCGTGTGCTTCCCTGGGACAGCGTACAATGGTGCTGTCCTGACTCGCCCCGCCCCGCCCTGCCCCACCCAGACCCCACCTCCTGGGGTGCCCCTTTAAAGAGGCCCAGCACTTCTGTGCATACTGGGGTTTACACACATGGCTGGGCCAGTTTGAAAATGTGCACAGCGCACGCAAGGTCCAGCCACATGCATAATCCCCAGTTTTTACGCACGGGCCTTTGAAACATTGGCTGTATAATCTACCAGCTCACCTTTATCCACATGTTTATTAATCCCTTCAAAAAATGTAATAGATTTGTAAGGCAAGACTTCCCTTTGGTAAATCCATGCTGGCTGTGTCCTATTAAACCAAATCTGTCTTTAAGTTCTGTGGTTTTATTCTATAGAATAGTTTCCACAATTTTTCCTGGCACTGCAGTCAGACTCACTGCTCTATAGTTTCTCACTGGGGAAGAGGGGCAGAACTGAGAAGCAGAGTTTGGTTGGTTTGCTTGGTCTCCCTAACCTTAAGGGCGTTCCACTCTCCTGAACTTTATCTGGATAACTTTGCCACTCACCAGCCTATTGAATATGGAAGTACCTAGCATGAGACTTGCCAGAGGAATCATGACACAAGAACTTGCTTTCTTGGTAGCTGCCCCAAATATTTGGAATTTTCTGCCTTTTGCGCTTTGGATGAAAGGCTGTTCAAGAACTTTCAAAGGGCTGTTAAAAACATATTTATTCCATCACGCTTATTCCCTACAAGCTTAGGCCTGAATGTAATTATCTGTGATTGGTTGATTTTGTTTTATTTAATTTTTATGAATGTAGCCGGTTCCCTATTTGGGCTGGGGTGCTATGGGTCTGGTTTGAGTTTGGATGGGGGAAGCCTCCTTCCTGGGCCCCTGGCATGGTCAGTCATTATTGAATGAAATAGCTCACACTCTAGCTGGATGAGGTCCCAAAAGTGGAGCAAGAACCAAAATAGGAGCAAAGAGAAAAAAATTAACAAGAAGGTTAGGTAGTAATCTCCCCAATGTCCGACCATTCAACCAGGGGTACTAAATAAAAATAATTAAACCGAGCCCTGGTGGTGTTCAAAATTTAAAGAAGAATATCCAGGCCATAATCAAGAAACTCAAGAATAGCATTAAAAAAAATCAGAGTGATGAGAACCATAGTCTCCTTATTGTTGCGCCGGGAGGTGGACCCTTGGCCTAGTGCAGGATTGGTAGGCACCCTGGTCGGACCCAGAGAGCGCTTGCCACCAGGAGGCAGAGCACAAGAGGAGACAGAGGCTAGCTGGAGCTTCAACACTAGCAACCCAGGGTTCCCTCAAGTTGAGCCCTTGGTTACCCGGGCCACCTGATCTTAGGTGAGCCTCGCAGGATCTCCTTGAGAGAAATTTCAGAGGTGTGCCCACCACGATTAAGGGTGCACGGTCAATGTTCAGGCTAGAAGTTCAGGGTGCCAGAGAAAGCCAGAAAAGTGTCTCAGAATGTAAGGCAAGGATCAAGGCCAGAGTCAAGGTAGCGTAGTCAGCAAAGCAGAGGTCAGTACCAGTAGTCAGTCCGTGAATAGTCAGCCAAAGCAGGGGTCAATACTAGTGATTGGTCCAAGGGTAGTCAGCCAAAGCAAGGGTCAGGTTCCAGGCAGCAGTCAGACGTAGGCAGAGGTCAGTTCCAGGCAGCATGCAGACGTGGTCAGTGATCAGGCAGAAGTCGGTTCCAGGCAGCGTGCAGACGTGGTCGACAGGCAAAGGTCAAATCCAGGTGGCGATCAACGTAGTCAAGAACAGGCAGAGGTCAGTACCGAGAAGACAGTCCGAGAGGTACTACCTGGGGAGACGAAGGAACAGGAGGATGTTGGAACAGAACTGGAATGAGATTGGAACAGGACTGGAACGACTCTGGAACAAGGCTGGAATGAGACTGGAACAAAGACTGGAAACGCAGAGGCAAACCAGAAATCATGGTTTGATCGACCCGATTGCCAAGGCAAGGAAATGTAGGCAGGCACATCCTTTTATACAGCGTTTAATCAGGGCGCGCCACACAGCTGGGATCCGCCCCTGGCCCTTTAAGGGACCGGGCAGTCCCCGCGCATGACTAGGGGCGGGGCCAATGCCACTGAGGACGCCGAGCCCCGCTGTGAGGCCTGGCTGGAGGTGGAAGGCCCAGCGACCGTCGCCGCAGGACGCCAAGGCCTGGCTGTGCTCACTGCTTCTGCAGGGGAGGATGACCCGGGACCTGTAGAGGAGTTAGTGAGGTGAGCAGGCCCGGACATGGGCTGAGCGCGGACAGGACGCGCAACAGTACCCCCCCCCCCCCCTTCTAGGTCTCCCCATCCTCAGGTGAGGCTTGTCTGGGTGTGCCCTATGGAAGGCCCTAAGGAGGTCCTTATCCAGGATGTTCTGTGAAGGCTCCCAGGAGCTCTCTTCAGCCCCATACCCTTCCCAGGAGAGAAGATAGTCCCAGCAGCCTTGACGCTGACGGTTGTTGAGGACCTCTCTTACGTGGATGGTGTTGTCGGGTTCAGTGGAGACCTGTGGAGGAGGAGGATCTCTGCGAGAAGGCCAGGAGAGTATGAGTGGCTTTAACAAGGAAACGTGGAAGGTATTGTGAATACCCATGATTCGCGGCAACTGGAGTTGGTAAGTTACCGCTCCTACACAACAGAGGTTTGGGAATGGCCCAATATACTTTGGTGCTAGGCGATGAGAAGGAAGTCACAGTCTGATGTGTTGGGTACTTAACCACACCTTTTGACCAGGTTGGAAGAGTGGGGCTGACCGCTGATGAGCATCAGCAATTCTTTTTGAACGTTCAGCAGTTTGGGTCAGACGTTCCTCTACTTGGTTCCAAACATTGCGGATGGTCTGTGCAGTGAACTGCGTTGCTGGCGAAGGCACGGAGAGTGGTACAGGCAAGGGTAGTCGTGGTTGACATCCAAACACCATTGAAAATGGGGATACATCTGTGCGGCAGCAATGTGCGTGTTGTGTGACAACTCGGCCTATGGTAGTAAGTCGGCCCAATTGTCCTGTTGGTCATTTACATAGGACCATAGGAAGGCTTTTAGGGTACAATTAGTTCTTTCCGCTTGGCCGTTAGCCTGAGGGTGGTAGGCCAAGGAGAAACTTAAGTTGATGTTGAATTTCTGACATAATGATCACCAGTATTTCATGGCGAACTGTGGGCCTCAGTCTGACATGATTTCTTTAGGCAAGCCATGCAGGCAGAAGATATGTCTCAGGAACAGTTTGGCGAGTTCAGGATCCAATGGAAGGCTCCGCAGAGGAATGAAGTGTCCCATCTTGGACAAGCAGTTGATGATGACCCAGATGACGGTGTTATCTTGAGACGGAGGCAGGTCGGTGATAAAATCGGTTGATATGATGGACCAGGGTTCGGTGGGTGCTGGAAGTGGTTGGAGAAGTCCCCATTGCTGACCCGTAGGTGGCTTTTGTTGTGCACATACAGGACATGAGTCAACGTACTTGTGGGAATCTGTTACCATGCTGGGCCACCAGTAGAAGCGTCTTAGCATTTAAGAACATGAGAACATAAGAAATTGCCATGCTGGGTCAGACCAAGGGTCCATCAAGCCCAGCATCCTGTTTTCAACAGAGGCCAAACCAGGCCACAAGGTTCTGGCTCGACCAGGATGTCTAGCTAGCTTTGAGTCATGGGCCCAGCGGAGTACACAATCACGTAGTCGGCGTGGAACGACTGTCTTTCCGGCGGGTACTGTGGTGGTAACCGCAAGGGACACACAGGCCGGATCAATAATGTGTCTTGGGGTATCTGGGGTGTCCTCTGGCTTGAGGGAGCATGAGAGTGCATCTACGCAAAGGTTCTTAGAGGCTGTCCGGTAGCGCAACTCAAAATTGAATCTCTCGAAGAATAATGCCCATCAGGCTTGTCTAGGATTTAATAATTGCGCCTCTTTTAGGTGCTCCAGATTCTTGTGATCTGTGAATATAGTAAATTTATGTTGGGCACCTTCCAGCCAAGGGCACCACTCCTGGAATGCTAATTTGACGGCTAGGAGCTCACGGTTTCCAATTGCGTAATTTTGCTCCACAGGTAAAGATTTGTGGGAATAGAAAGAGCACGGTACCAATGTACTTTTGGAGGAGTACTGACTCAACACCGCCCCGGTTCTGATGGCGGACGCGTTGACCTCAACAACAAATGGGAGGTTTGGGTCGGGGTGTCGTAAACAGGGACCAGAACAGAACGCTTCTTTTAAGGCATGGAATGCAGCTTGAGCCTTGGGACTCCAAACCTGGAGATTGGTTCCTTTCTTGATCATCGTGGTGAGTGGAGCAGCTAATGTGGAATAGTTGGAGATAAAGCTCCTATAGTAATTTGTGAATCCAAGGAATCTTTGTAAGGCACAGAGGCCTACTGGCTGGGGCCAGTCATGAATCCCTTGAAGTTTTTCAGGGTCCATTGTAAATCCTGATTAGAAATGATGTATCCCAGGAAGGGTAGACGATTTTGCTCAAAGATACATTTCTCTAGTTTAGCATAAAGGTGATTCTCTCGGAGGCATTGAAGAACAGTTCTGACATAGGAGCGATGGGACTTCAGATCTTTTGAGAATGTCATCTAGGTACACCACTACGAATTAATAAAATAGATCTCAGAGGATTTCATTCATCAGGCGTTGGAACACTGCAGGGGCATTGCAAAGGCCAAAAGGCTTCACTATATACTCATAGTGGCCATCTCTGGTGTTGAACGCGATCTTCCATATGTCCTCGGGCTGGATGCATATGAGGTTGTATGCTCCTCGTAGATTGAGTTTCGTGAAGATCTGAGCCCCTTGCAGGTGGTCAAACAATTCGCTGATGAGAGTTAATGGGTAGCGATCCTTGCGGGTGATGGCATTCAGCCCACAGTAGTCGATACAAGACTCCTGCTGGAGAATCGGAGGGTCTAATGAAACTTTTCTCAAGATTCTCTTTGATATACTCGGACATCGCCTGGGTCTCTGGAAGCGAGAGTGGATAGGTCCTACCTTTGGGAGGTGTAGTGACAGGTAGAAGTTTGATAGGACAATTATACTTTTGGAGTGGAGGTAGTGTGTCTGCTTTTTGTTTCGAAAAGACGTCCTCGAAGTCAGAGTATTGAGCCGGTAGGCCGGCGAGGGTTGTAGTCTTCAGGATGGTCACTGCTGGGGATACGTGCTTTAAGCAGTGTTTCTGGCATTGCGAACCCCACTAAACCAGCTGGAGAGACTGCCAGTCAAATTGGGGTCCATGTGTTTGAAGCCAAGGAAGGCCCAGTATGACTAGGTGTGTGGAGTGATCCAAGACGTACAAGGATATTTCTTCCTCGTGGAGGGTTCCCACGGTGAGGCCGAAAGCCACCGTGCGATGCATGATGGGTCCAGGGAGATGTTCCCCTTGGATAAATGCAATGCGGAGAGGCACCTCTAGGAGTTGTACAGGGATTTTCAAGAGGTTGACGGTGTCATCCATGATGAAGCTGCCACTTGCTCCATTGTCGATAAGAGCAGTGGTGATAAAGGAACGGGATTCCATGGAAAGGGAAACTGGACATAACATTTGGGGGCTGGTGATAGTAGCAGCCAAGCTCAGGACCCCCACTGGGCTTAGGCTTTGAAGTTTTCCGAACGGACCAGATAGAACTGCCTCAGGTGTTTTTAGAAGCACAGCAATAAAGACAGAGGCCCTGCTTCTTGCACCGAAGACGCTCTTCGGGAGACAACCGCCCATGGTTGACTTGCATAGGTTCCTCCATAGAAGGAGGTGGTGCCAGTAGAGCCTTCAACTGAAGGCTTGGGGCACATGCTGGGCATTGAGCAGGAGGTGGGATGCCTTCATTTCATGGTTCCGTTGCCAGAGGTGATGGTCAATTCTCCCAGCAAGGGAAATCAGGTCCTCTAGAGACATAGGAATCTCACAGACAGTGATCTCATCTTTGAGAGCGGGAGATAGACTCTCTAGGTAGAGTGCATGGAGGCAATACTATTGCCATCCCAGTTCCGTGGCCAGTATCCGAAACTCCACTATAAACTCCACTGTAAACTCTTGAGCCTTGACGGAGGTGGAGAAGGTGATAACCCACCACTGCTTGATGACCAGGATCTTCAAATGTCCACTTGAAGGCAGTGATGAACTGGGACAGTTGTGTGAGGATAGGGTCAGAATGCTCCCAAAGTGGAGAAGCCCATGCCAGGGCATTCCCCTCTAGGCGTGAGAGGATGACGGTGATTTTTGTTGATTCCTTCAGAAACAAGGATGGCTGAAGGGCAAATTGCATGAAGCACTGGTTGAGGAAGCCTCGGTAGAGGCATAGATCCCCATCGAAACGAGGAGGAGCTGGCAGCGCCAGTGATGCTCTCGGTAGCAGGGTAGAATTTAGGCCCACAGGATTAGCCATTACTGCATCCTGCATTTGAGAGCAGAGTTCTTCTGTTCAAGATGATAGAGTCTCTATGGCTCGTCATTGCTCTTAGACAGTTGCGGCCAGACCCCAAAAGGTCCGTATGGCAGGAGACTCTGCCAAGTCCATGGCCTTGGCAACCTGTTGCGCCGGGAGGTAGACCCTTGGCCTAGTGCAGAATTGGTAGGCTCCCTGGTTGGACCCAGAGAGGCCTGCCACCAAGAGGCTGAGCACAAGAGGAGACAGAGGCTAGCTGGAGCTTCACCACTAGCAACCCGGGGTTCCCTCAGGTTGAGCACTTGGTTACCCGGGCCGTCTGATCTTAGGTGGGCCTTGCAGGATCTCCTTGAGAGAAAGTTCAGAGGTGTGCCCACCACGATCAAGGGTGCGTGGTCGATGTTCAGGCTAGAAGTCCGGGGTGCCAGAGAAGAAAATAAAAGAGTCTCAGAATGTAAGGCAAGGATCAAGGCCAGAGTCAAGGTAGCGTAGTCAGCTAAAGCAGGGGTCAGTACCAGTGTTCAGTCTGTGGATAGCCAGCCAAAGCAGGGGTCAGGTTCCAGGCAGTAGTCAGACTTGGTCAGAGGTCAGGTAGAGGCCAGTTCCAGGAAGCATGCAGATGTGGTCAGTGATCAGGCAGAGGTCGGTTTCAGGCAGCCTGCAGACATGGTTGAGGAAACAGGCAAAGGTCAAATCCAGGCGGTGATCAACATAGTCAAGAACAGGCAGAGGTCAATACCAAGAAGACAGTCCGAGAGGTACTACCTGGGGAGACAAAGGAACAGGAGGACATTGGAACAGAAGGACTCTGGAACAGAATGACGTTGGAACAGAACTGGAACAAGGTTGGAACAAGACTGGAACAAAGACTGGAAATGCAGAGGCAAACTAGAAATCATGGTGTGATCTACCCGATTGCCAAGGCAAGGAAGTGTAGACAGGCACTTCCTTTTATACATCATTCAATGAGGGCGCACCACAGAGCTGGGATCTGCTCCTGGCCCTTTAAGAGACTGGGCGGTCTGCGTGCATGCACCTAGGAGCGTTGTAGATGTCACGGAGGATGCCGAACCCTGCTGTGAGGCCTGGCTGGAGGTGGAAGGCCCGGCGACCGCCGCCGTGGGACGCTGAGGCCTGGCTGTGCTCATTGCTGCTGCAGAGGAGGACAACCCAGGATCCATGGAGGAGTTAGTGAGGTGAGCAGGCCCGGACACGGGCTGAGTGCAGACGGGACGCTCAACACTTATCCATTCTAGGTCGTCTTGCCAACTTCCCTTCTCCTGCATCACCATCATTGACAAAAATTTCCTTCCCTTCGAGGGTTGGATAACTGGAGTGTAATTCCAACATATACTGGTTCAAGACAGAAGAAGAATCCCCAAGCTCAAAACTATTCACAAAAAATGACAAGTTCAAAAACTCTTAATTATAATCCAGTTCCAGAAATCTAGATCTCTTGCTTGCTTTGGTTGAGAGTCCAAAATTCTTCTCACCTTTGTTTTCTCTGGTTGCTCATGTAAAAATATCTTTGAAACAGCTTTGAAAATCCAGGAAAAGGGGGGGGGGGTGGTGTGACCTTCCCTCTAGACTGAGTCAATCTTCTCAAAAATGTCCACAATTAACTCTACTCAAAGAATCGAAAAGTTCCAGTTGTAGATCCTAACCTTCCGGAATGAGGAAAAATTATCCCACAGCCAAGCTCCACATTCCTCTACCTCTTAAGATCCATGGATGATCTTTTCCTTCTCCAGACTCCTTTCCTCTTCTCAGTCACCTAACCCATGCTCATGGGGGGTTTTTATATTCCATACAAGCCTTCCCCCAAAATGTTTAGGTTGTGGCAAGGTGAAGATGGGATCTTCTTAGTGTTTGAGTACCTGCCAGGTTCTTGTGGCCTGGTTTGGCCTCTCTTGGAAACATGGATGCTGGGCTTGATTCTGGGATTCATGGACCCTTGATCTGACCCAGCATGGCAATTTCTTATGTTCTTATGTAATAACAATGACCCCCTCCCACTGACCATTACTGGAAAACATCAATTGGGAGCAAATGTTAGTGACTGGCATTGTCCTATCACATGATTTTTTTTTTGTTCACTGCCTTGGGCCTCTGGTATTGGTTGTATGAACATTTTAATTAATAATTAAAATAAATAAATGTCCATGATAAAGTTCCATTGTAAATATATATCGTGCCACTAGGAGATGCTGGGAGAATGGAAGCAAGGCATTGCTGGGAGAAGCTGGCACAGCCAGATTCTTGTTGAAAAAATGCTTTTAGCAGTAAAAGTTCCTGTTTCACTAAATCATCTTCAGCCTCTTCTATGAGTGAATGGCCAATACCCATTATAGGGGCAAGAGAGTGTATAAAATAGGGGGAAATCCCCAGAAAGCTGTGAATAAAGGCACCTGGTGCCAGATCAAAGCTCTGATTCTAATGAAGCTGGAAACCCAAAAATCAAAAAGCCATTTATTACACTTTTTAAATTTAATTTCTATACTGATTTCATGAGCAAACCCATTCAAAGTGGTGTCCAGCAAATAAAATAACAACATAAGAATGTTACAAAGATTTCCTGAAAGTGAAATAAATAAATTCCAACCTGAGCTTTTGAGGGAGAATATTCCAAAGCGCAGGGTACACTGAATACAGGACTCTTGCTCTAGATTTAGAATAATTTAGGACTCAAAGAGAGGAAGTATCCAATAAGACCTCTTGACTAGAACATTACAGGTGGGTAGGACAATGCTAGGACACTTTTATTCTCAAACTTTCCATAACCTTAAAAGTAAAGGTCAAACCTTAAATTTTATCTTTTATCTTTCTCTGAAAGACCCGCGCCTAAATCCTGCCGGCCCCGGTACCCAAGGGCTCAACCTGCGGGGAACGAGAGCTGGTATAGGTGAAGGTCCTTTTGGGTCTACTCTCCTGAAGCCACCTCCCGACGACGAGGACCTATAGGGGCCTTCCCCTGGAGGTAGCGTCAACCTCGTCTCGGCCAGGGGTCCAGCAAACAACAAGTTGTTATTGATTTGGGTTCTAATAGAGAGCCACTGACCCTTATTTTCAGACATCAATTTGTGAGAAATGAATAAATCCACTTCAAGACTGCTCTGTCAAAGCCAAAAAATGCCTCCAGCAGGTCCTGATCTTCTAGAGCTTGGATGATGCTCTGGTCTGTACCTGTACTCCCTATACATTAAAGAAGTCATCAAAGACAGCCTGCCTACACTTTCACCACCAATCTTCTGCAGAGTTTATGCAAGCTTTTCCCCTCATACTGCTGGATTACTGGATTCTTACAAGAAAAAAAACAACACAAATCACATGCATTCTGTTCTTTGTTATATCACAGCAGTGTATAGTGAACACTGGAATAAATCACACTGAATTACAAGAAAGAGGACTGATAATGGCTCCTTGTGATGTAATGTCCAATGTCCATGATATTTAGACTCATACAAAACATATAGATTATCTTTCTTTGCAGTTCCTCTTTAAGTAACGACTCCTGTAGGTCTTTATTTCCCCATCAGCACTATCTGGCTAATCTATCCAAATATATCATCCCCACCCTGAAATGCCCTTGATATATCTGTCTTAAGTTTTTATCCAGATGCAATAAAATAGCCTATTTTTCAATGTGATTTGCAAATAAAATCAAATTGTGCTTTTTGGTATGTTTACTAATTTGCTGTGACAAGCTTAAATGCAGCATTTGCTACATTTGTTTCATGTAAACTTCTGATTACCAGCAAAGTAATCTTACAATTGCTGCACACTCTGCATTTAAGCTAATTAGTAAATATACAATAAAAATGATACAATGTGGTTTTACTTGCAAATAACATTGAAAAAATGGAGTAAAAAACAGAGAAGCTGTGATTCTGTCGCTGCTCATCACTGTATGACTCATTGCAATTTGAGCCTTATGTGAACACCCCTTATGCAAAGTTATTTTTTTAATCCACAATATTTATAACTAACATTGTGACTGAAAACAGTTATAATATAACCACATTAACACACAACCATCAACAAATATTATTATATATAAAATCCTTTGGTTATTTCTTGCACTTATGAAACAAAAATATAATTTCTTGGCTTTTTTGAACTCAATCAGCTGCAGTACCAGCAAAAATGTAAAAATTGATATATTGATAATTAGGAAAAGTCTTGCATAGGAAGTTGTTATTGATGGACGTTGGCTATGAACACTTATTATTCCCATCTGCGTTGCTCCATATCTGCTAATCTGCATTGGCATCTTTTTTCCAATTGATACATGGGATGGGAGCTGTTTCTTCAGGTTTTCAAATCTCATCTTATACAGCTGGAGATTTTGCTCCACAGTTCTGTTATAGTGTTTGACCTCCATATGTGGAGATAAATCTCTGATGACAGAGATTTCATCAAACACAATTTTTTGATCATCCATTTGTACTTGTGCAAAACCAGGTTGGTTTGGAATTTTGGTAGTGAAAAGATCCACTGCATATTCATGCTTATTAGTAACTAGCGTCACATTCACTTGCTGATGGTCTCCATGAACATTGACACTCTTCATCTCCACAGAAGGCCCTAGAAAGACATACACTGCTCTTGTGATTGGCTTCCTGAGATAGGTTGTAACATTCACATAATTAGTTCCATTGTATGAGAAGCCTTGTGGATAAGTACTTGATGCAATAACAGCTTTCTGACTGTAGCCAGTATCATCCATCCAGTACATTTTATACATCTCATCTTTGTGCTTTAGATAAGCGCCATGGACACTGTCTATAACTGTCTCCTCAAATGGTATGTCTACATTATGGAAGAAGCTGGTTGTTGCTGCCAAAGGACTGTCATTTTCTAGATGGATTTGGTCAACTAACAGAAGTAGCTGTGGATGGAGAAGTAGGAGATTCCTCTGAAAGCTTTTTAACTTTAACTCAGGGTTGTAGGCACCCACTCCTTCACCCTGAATGAAAACAACCCCATTCCTCTCCAAAGCTGCAGTCACCTTCCCATGAGAACTTGCAGCTGGTTCATGTAGGTATTTTAACCATTTAGATGAACATTCTTCTGTAACCTGCCCTTCCCAGGGAGCAAAGCAGCTCTTGGAATTCACAGCAGGAGAAAACATCAACACATTGTTTAAGAAGGTATACTTGGGTCCATATAAAGCTTCTGTTATGAATGGTACACCATTTGGAGCAAACGTAAATGAATTCTGGTCTGGGTGCTCATGACCAGCATTAAAGTTCTTCCATCCTTTGATCCAATCTTTGTACTTATTCTCATGGACAATATCATATATTGCACGTCCCCCCAGTTTTCCTGACTTGAAGGAAAGAAAAGGCCTGTTGACTTCTGCAGGTAAAGCACTTCCATAGGTTACAACTCCCCAGTCCTCAAAATAATGTAACTTTGCAATGCCAAAATCTGATGGTGGTACAGAACCCAAGCTTGCATCATACCTGCAAAGAAACAAACACATACCACAAGAAAAAAATTAGCAACTGCAATAAGATGATATCATTTCTCCTAATGTAAGAAAAATAATTACATATTTCAAAGTGTACATTTAAGATTAATTGCATAAACTGCCTGCATAGTGCTTCAGATACAAATAGTATGTAAGCACAATGATCTTATTATGCCATAACACCACTATACTTAGTTATGGGTATACAATTATTTCAGTATTAAATTGTGATTTTCACTTCCTTACAGTTCTATAGTGCATGCAGCAGCATAACCAGAATTGAATTTTTTCGGGGGAGCCCAAGGTTAACACGGGTGGGCAGTAGACCTACAGATCTAGGCCCTACCAATTGTACTCTTAACGATAAATAATGCCTTAGCATGCATCCTACAATGGATGTTAGGGGTTATTTTGATTTCAGGTTCAGCAATAAAGACTATTAAATTTGTGAGTAAATAAAACTGTTTATTGAATTTTGTATAAAATTTGTATAACTTTTTTTTAATGCATTGGATATTCATATGTATTGAGAAGCTTTTGAAATATTGTAAACCAAATAAAAATGTAGATCTTATAAGTTTGGGTTGGGATTCTCTCTCTTTTGATTTTTCTATACACCCTATAGGAAACCATTGAAGAGTTTTCAAGACAGGAGTAATATGTTGAAACTGCCTAATGTTAGTAAGTAACTTCCCGCAGAATTCTATAGAATTTGTAGAGCTATCAAAGTTGCTGCAGGTACACCCAACAGAGAACTGCAATATTCCAAGCTTGTCAACAAAAGGGCTTGGAGAGCAGGTCGAAAATCTTAAGATTGAAACAAAAGCTTGAGTCTACATAACATCTGAATTTTAATAAAAGATTAAATGATCGAACTAATATGGGGCTTCATTGAAAACTCTGAATCAAGCAGTGGAGAGAACAACAAGTAATGTTCGATGTAAAGTATAATGTTAGCCGAATCAGAACTGGGATTTGTGTTGACCAAAAAAAATGTATGAACATGGACTAGATTCTATAGTTATTAATGTGATGTCCTAGAATATATATCATTATGATCTAGAATATTTATTTGTTATGGTGCTAGCCTAGAATGTGAATGTTGCCACACAGTAAATGACTACTGATTAAGAATATTAAGGTTGATAAGGTAAACCTTTGTGAACTGAACCAAATCACTGTTAACCTGGAAGATGTAGTAAGCCAGATTGACAAGCTAAAGAGTAGCAAATCACCTGGATCGGGTGGTATGCATCCTAGGGTACTGAAGGAAATAAAAAATGAAATTTCTGATCTATTAGTTAAAATTTGTAACCTATCATTAAATCATCTATTGTATCTGAAGACTGGAGGGTGGCTAATGTAACCCCAATATTTAAAAACGGCTCCAGGGGTGATCCCGGAAACTATAGGACAGTGAGCCTCACTTCAGTGCTGGGAAAAATAGTGGAAACTATTCTAAAGATCAAAATCGTAGAGCATATAGAATTGGTTTAATGGAACACAGTCAACATGGATTTACCTAAGGGAAGACTTGCCTTACAAATCTGCTTCATTTTTTGAAGGGGTTAATAAACATGTGGATAAAGGTGAACCGGTAGATATAGTGTATTTGGATTTTCAGAAGGCGTTTGACAAAGTCCCTCATGAGAGGCTTCTACGAAAACTAAAAAGTCATGGGATAGGAGGCGATGTCCTTTCATGGATTACAAACTGGTTAAAAGACAGGAAACAGAGAGTAGGATTAAATGGTCAATTTTCTCAGTGGAAAAGGGTAAACAGTGGAGTGCCTCAGGGATCTGTACTTAGACCGGTGCTTTTCAATATATATATAAATGATCTGGAAAGGAATACAAGTGAGGTTATCAAATTTGCGGATGATACAAAATTATTCAGAGTAGTTAAATCACAAGTGGATTGTGATATATTACAGGAGGACCTTGCAAGACTGGAAGATTGGGCATCCAAATGGCAGATGAAATTTAATGTGGACAAGGGAAAAATAACCCATGCTGTAGTTACACTATGTTAGGTTCCATATTAGGAGCTACCACCAAGGAAAAAGATCTAGGCATCATAGTGGATAATACTTTAAAATCATCGGCTCAGTGTGCTGCAGCAGTCAAAAAAGCAAACAATGTTAGGAATTATTAGGAAGGGAATGGTTAATAAAACG
Organism: Rhinatrema bivittatum; assembly: GCF_901001135.1. Taxonomy (NCBI): domain Eukaryota; kingdom Metazoa; phylum Chordata; class Amphibia; order Gymnophiona; family Rhinatrematidae; genus Rhinatrema; species Rhinatrema bivittatum. Next base: position 315,166,160 of record NC_042617.1, read on the forward strand.
GAAAATGTCATAATGCCTCTATATCGCTCCATGGTGAGACCGCACCTTGAATACTGGGTACAATTCTGGTCGCCACATCTCAAAAAAGATATAGTTGCAATGGAGAAGGTACAGAGAAGGGCAACCAAAATGATAAAGGGGATGGAACAGCTCCCCTATGAGGAAAGGCGAAGAGGTTAGGGCTGTTCAGCTTGGAGAAGAGACGGCTGAGGGGGGATATGATAGAGGTCTTTAAGATCATGAGAGGTCTTGAACGAGTAGATGTGACTCAGTTATTTACACTTTCGAATAATAGAAGGACTAGGGGGCATTCCATGAAGTTAGCAAGTAACACATTTAAGAGTAATCGGAGAAAATTCTTTTTCACTCAACGCACAATAAAGCTCTGGAATTTGTTGCCAGAAGATGTGGTTAGTGCAGTTAGTGTAGCTGGGTTCAAAAAAGGTTTGGATAAGTTCTTGGAGGAGAAGTCCATTAACGGCTATTAATCAAGTTTACTTAGGGAATAGCCACTGCTATTAATTGCACCAGTAGCATGGGATCTTCTTAGTGTTTGGGTAATTGCCAGGTTCTTGTGGCCTGGTTTGGCCTCTGTTGGAAACAGGTTGCTGGGCTTGATGGACCCTTGGTCTGACCCAGCATAGCAATTTCTTATGTTCTTAGGCAGTGAAGTCATGCGGTGGGGACATCATGCGGTGGCACGGATACCCTGTCACATGGTAAGGGCAAAAGACCATCAGCGCCATTTTGATTAATGGCAGCCGACAGCCCGGGAGCGGGAGATCGCTCCAGGGACCCCCACTGGACCACCAGGTACCTGTAAAAGGTTTTTTTGGGGGGGGTTGGGAGGGTGGGGGAAGCTAAGGTATTAGTTTTAAAGGGTCGGGGTGGGTTTTTTGTTAATCGGCTCGGGCGCAGCCGATAAACAAAACCGCGATCGGGCCCGATGAAAAAAACCCCACATGTAAATCAGAACAGGAATCCGAACCGATTCCGATTCACATCTCTATTGAATGATGCTCAATCATCAACAGACCTTTTCCACTGGAAAGAAATCAGTAGAATTAAGGGTCACGAAATGAAACTATAGGGAGGATGACTCAGAACCAATGTCAGGAAATATTTCTTCACAGAAAGGGTGGTGGATGCCTGGAATACCCTTCCAGAGGAGGTGGTGAAGACAAAAACGGTACAAGATTTCAAAGGGGTATGGGATAAACACCGTGGATCCCTTAAGGCAGGAGGATGGAAATGAAGAAAAGAGTGCATGGGGGTAGCTTGCTGGTATGGTATCCTTAACCAATAAGTCTTTATGTTGTTGATGCAACTCTATCATTGCTCTCTGCTTCAACGGCAGGGGGAAAAGGTGAATTAGATTCAGATAGCATCCAACAAGGACATTGAATTGTTTAGGATAACTAATATGCATGGGGTAAATTGCTGATATGGTGGTTACTACCCTTAGCGAAGTGTGGAACGATGGACAAACACACTAATATGAACACAATCCAACAGGTGTGTTGCAAAATCAAGTGCAAAGGTCCATGTAAAACAAACCAGAAAAAACAATTTAAACAGGAAAATTTCAAAACAGGATTTGGCATTTTGGAATTATTGAACTTTGGTGGAGAGCAACTCCACCATTGCTCTCTGCTTCAATGGCAAGAGGTAACAGGGAATTGGACTCAAACAGCAACCAACAAGGGCCCTGACTTTGAGTCTGGGAAGCTGATAATTATAAAGATGGCTTGTAAGGCCAGCAGTTATTACCATAAGCTTGCTGGGCAGACTGGATAGACCATTTGGTCATTTTTGCTGTCATTGCTGTTTCCTTGTAATTGATATACATGCCTGTAGGACATGTAAGAGATGTAGGGCATGCGTATGCTCATCAGATTTTAAAAGTCACCCAATGACCGAATATCTCATGCCGAACCAAAAAGGTATAGACTGTGGGCATGGTGTGTGTGTGTGTGTGTGTGTGTGTGTGTGGGGGGGGGGGGGGGGGAGGGGTTTTGGGGTAGGACAAGAGTCTTGTGAGCAAGTTTCTATGCGCTGGGCACGCTCCTAGGTCCACTGCTGTGTAACTTTACTTCTGCTCTTAAGGAGGTCTAAAAGTATTTCCAGATATCACTGAAAGGTTTGACAGGTCTGGTTAACTGGGTGGGGGGAACGACTGCAGGCTAATAAACCAGGGTAATATGGAGGAGCTAACTCTAGACTGGGTGAACTGGTGAATAAACTGGTGAAACAGGTCGTGGGGTGAACGCGTGTCGGTTATAAAAATTCCCTCATTTACATGGTGGAAACACGACTTACGCTGCTCTCTCTCTCTCTCCTGCAGTCGATCTCCTGCCGGCGCCATTTTCCGTACGGAAAATGGCGCCGGCCATACGCGTATGGCCGGCGCCATTATCCGTACGGAAAACGATTCGCGGCAGGAGATCGCTCCCGGACGCCCGCTGGACCCCCAGAGACTTTTGGCCAGCTTGGGGAGGCCTCCTGACCCCCCACAAGACTTGCCAAAAGTCCAGCGGGGGTCCGGAAGCGACCTCCTGCGGTCGAATCGTGTTGGTCTATGGCCGCCGCCATTTTGCGGCGGCCATTTTGGCAAAATGGCGCCGGCTGAAGACAACACGCTTCAACAGCAGGAGCCCGTTTCGGACCGCCGCTGGACACCAGGGTACTTTAAGGCATTTGGGGGGGGTTCGGGGGGGGGGGGGGAGGGATTTAATTTAAAGGGTCGGGGGTGGGTTTTAGGGGGATTTAGTGTGCCGGTTTTTCGGCCCGTTTCGGACCGCCGCTGGACCCCAGGGTACTTTAAGGCATTTGGGGGGGGGATTTAATTTTAAAGGGTCGGGGGTGGGTTTTTAGGGGGATTTAGTGTGCCGGTTTTTCCTGCCCTCCCCCTTCCCCCGATTTAGCTATGGACCGCCGCTGGACCCCAGGGTAATTTAAGGCATTTGGGGGGGGGGGGTTCGGGAGGGTGGGGGATTTAATTTAAAGGGTCGGGTGTGGGTTTTAGGGGGTTTTAGTGTGCCGGTTTTCCTGCCCTCCCCTTCCCCCGATTTACGATTTTTTGACGATAAATCGGGGATTGGTATTGTATCGTGGCCCATAACGATTTTTTGACGATTTAAAATATATCGGACGATATTTTAAATCGGCAAAAAAACGATTCACATCCCTACTAGACAAACCCTTTGAATATTTATCTCAATATAGCTAGGAAACTCTGCACTTCTTGTATGCAAACAAATGAAAACTGAGACTTGGATCTGGCCTTAGTGTTCATGGGTTGCGCACTTACAGCATTCATTTAAAAATATATAGCATTTTCTTTCCTACCAAAGGAATTCAGTGTGTAGGTGCACCAGCGCTGACTTTTGGCTTGAGCCTCTGGACCTTTCAGCACTCGATTTCTTTGAATCTGCTCTGCCAGCCAGTTCCCATTCCATTGCTCATGACAAATTTATCCAGAAACACAGCTGGCTCTCAGGGCCATAGACCAGTTTGTAATTTGAGTCAGCAATGCCCACAGTTCTCTGGAACCCTGGGAAAAAAAAATACAGATAAACCAGTAAAGTAAATGCACAGGATGAAATAATAAGGACTTGCATAGTAACATGGTAGCAAACTCCTACAACTTTCCTCAATTAACCTGCTCTATATCCTCTTATTTCAGCAATGGCTTTCTTGTCTTAGCTCAAAACCTTTTATTTGTTTTGTTGTGTTTTTTTCTGTCTGTTTTGACAAGATTGTAAATTACAAGAGTAGGGACTGGGAGGTCACGTGATGCGGTGATGCCGAGCGGACATCTCCAGCTCAGGCTCTGTGCCTTGACCTCCTGCAATCGGCAAACAATCCCAAACATCTAACTTTCAATTGCAAAATCTTCAACAGGTACTACAGCTTAATGTCTATAGACCAATTTATGCTTAAAGGACACGAATACTATGCCCCTGAAGGGAAGTAAAAAAGAAAAGAAAAAACTGGTGCAGCGGGAGCCAAAATGGCGGACACTCTGGGGAGGACAACCATTGCCAGCCATGCCACCTACGACAGCGATTCAAAAACGAACTAACCACAAATGTTACCAACATAGTCATGGTGGCTCTAGATTGTAGATTCAATGAATTTTCATCACAATTTAAAGAACTGAAAAGACTCCTTCGCTGAGCTCCACCCGCGGTTAACAACGGTGGAGGGCCGCGTTTCCACTTTAGAAGACGATCATCTCACAACGCAGAATAAATTAAAGGAGCTGGAATGCATCGTTGCTACCCAGATGGAAAAAATCAACGATTTAGAAAACAGGGCTTGACGCAACAACATCAGATTAGCAGGATTCCTGGAGGGGGCTGGAGAAAATAATTTAGAAGCTTCGCTGGAAGCATGGCTTCCCAGAGACCTTGATTATCCGGACATAAGGCCGGCTTTTCACACTGAACTGGCGCATCGGCCAGGGCGTAGAAAGGAGGGAGATCAAAGGCCATGGCTCATCATTGCAAAATTACTAAATTGGGTCTCAGAAACAAAGAATTATACAAGGCATACAGAGCTCGTGCTGAATTAAAATATAAGGATGCAGAAATTCGCCTTTTTCAAGATTTCTCTGCACCACTTGCTCAAAAGAGAAAGCAATTTAGCCCTCTGTGTACAGATCTTTTAATAAAAACATCAGATTTCAGCCGGCTTACCCGGCCACTCTGAAGTTCAGGCACGGAGGCAAGGAATATACCTTCACGGAGGTGGAACAGGCGAAATTCTTTATAGCCAACATGTAAGGCTCTGGACTTCTGGCTCTTTCGGTTTTAAAGCCATCATGTTTGGAGGCACCAGCCACCGTTCTGAAGCTACGCACATGCTATTAAATGTTCGGGTATAACAGTGAACTTTGTGCTCTGAAACCAGCAAACCCCGTTCCGGTTTTCTTTTTTTTTTTTTTTTGCCCCACTCCTCAAAGGTTCTTCCAGTGCAAACCCCTGTCTCGAACTGTTTATATACAGTAAGGACCAGATGCCATTACGGTCATCAGCAGGGATGAACAGTATTTTCCCAGACTGGAACGGAGCAGCTAAAAGCTGCTGACCTCCATCACAGCAGCGAGCGTAACTCTGGGACAGAGATCCGAGGCATCGCCAGGTGCTTCCACAAGTACTGCGGTCAGGGGCTAAAGGACCCATGAAGCAAAAGGGAAACACGCTTCTCAAATTACCCGAGGACGGCAGGAGTCTTTTTTGGCAGGATGGAGGACTTAAGCAGAATGGAAAAGCTGGTGCCAGTAACAGACTGGGTTCTTTCGCAGTAAGACTGTATTTCAATTTTTGGGACTTATAATATTTTGCTGGTTATAGAAAATGTTGAAATTGTTATCGACGAAGGAGGGCGGGGGACACGACGCATCACTAACGTGCCCCCCCCCCCCTTTATTTTCCTCTCTGATTGAGGGGAAATAAAATGTGGAAGCTGATTATTCAAGTGGATAAGGAATGGGTTAGAGGGATAGGGGGAAGGAGGGAGGGGAGGGAGGGGGAGGGGGACAAATAGCAGTGCATGGGGATTCACATATTACATATGGCACATCACATTCAACACTTTCACTCAAGGGATGGGCAGGTCAATATAACGAGGTTGCAAACACACTGGTCTCTACCGATGGTAGGTTTAGGCAGGGGAGCCCACTAATCTCTCATGGAAAGGACCACCCTTTCAGTACGATTTTAAAAGGAGACTAGTAGGACTTACATGAAATTAGCCAGTTTAAATGTCAATGGCCTAGGACACCCCATTAAAAGAACTAAAGTGCTGCATTTCTTAAGAGGTCAAAGGTCCACAACTAGCCTGCATCCAGAAAACATCTTACAGCGGCGAAGAGTGCAAAGCTGAGAAGAGACTGGGTAGGTAAGTGTTATTTCTCTCGGCCGCTGTAGAGAAAAGAACAGGAGTTTCATTTTAATACATAAAAATCGTTCTTTTCAGGTGACGAAGGAACTGGTGGACCCAGAGGGCAGATACATTTTGTTAATAGGGAAGTTGAATGGGAAAGAAAAATAACCATTGGCAACATATATGGCCCTAACTCCTCTAATCCAACATTTTTTCACCAATACAATCAATCTTTTTACTGTAAATGGCATGGGAGGGATGATATTAGCGGGTGATTTCAACAGTGACATGACCCCTTAATGGATCGCTCCTTCACCCGAACCACGCAATCTCAACAAAACCTGAACACAAATATAGGCCAATGATGTAAAAAATTTAATTTTTTTAGATTATTGGAGGGTGTTACATCTTGAAGAGTGGGACTATGCACATGTGTCTAAAGCACACGCACTCTCCTCCCGTATTGACTATATACTGGGCTCCGCCTCCCTGTTTCCCTTCATTGCCTCAACAGGTATAGATGCACCTGGTGTCTCTGATCATGCCTTAATCTGGGCTGATATAAACTGGGATGACAGAGTACCCTGGAATAACTGGTGGAAATTCCCAATTTATATGAAAGAGAATGGGAAATTCCAAGATTACTGAAAAGTAAATGGGAGCAATTCCAAGAGTTAAATAACCAACACGAAGATGACCCAGAGCTGTTCTAGTAAGCAGGGAAAACAGTAGTCCGGGGGGAGATAATTTCATTTTTTCTACACAGAAATAAATTCTAAATGCAGATATCCTAAAACTTGACCAACAATTGAAATTGGATATGTTAGAAATAATTTGTCACCCCTCACAAGCCAACTGGGCTAAGTATAACGAAACATTAGGGACGTTACAGGCTTCATTACACCAAAGGGCCATTAAAGTCCTTCCTTTATAAAGAACACTCCTTTTTCCGCTATGGAAACAAGTCAGGGAAAACATTAGCGAACTTGGTTAAACTCCATCACAGCAAAACTTATATAGAAAAATTACGGATGACTCAGGGTACATGGGCGCACAAAGGAGAGGAAATATGTGAAATACTGAGACTGTTCTACATACAACTTTATATAGAAGACAGACAGGACAGGCCCCTCGAGGAAACTGATTTTTTTTGGCAATGTACAAATTCCTAATCTAACAGATGACCAACGGGATAAATTTAACTCTCCTATCACAAAGCATGAAATCTTATTAGCTATTAAAAAGAACAAATCAGGCAAAGCACTAGGAACCGATGGGTTTACTTACGACTTCTACAAAATCCTTGGGGAAGGGGTCTTGGACTCTATCCATTCTTTCTATCACAATGCACTGATCAAAATAAATTCCCACCAGACTTAAATAAGGCATATATAACTGTTCTCCCCAAACCCGGCAAAGACCCTAGCCAACCAGCCTCCTACCATCCGATTTCACAGCTAAATTGTGACCTTAAACATTTAGCTAATGTCTTAGCAGCCAGAATGAGTTTAGCACTTCCTGATCTCATTTCTCTAAATCAAGTGGGCTTTGTTAAGGGAATATCATAGAGTTCACACATAGCTAAATTATTCACGGCCATCACCTACTGTCAAGCAAACAGGATTCCCGCCATGGCAGTAAATTTCGATTCCAAAAAAGCTTTTGATAGGGGTTCCTGGGGCTACTTATTTTCAGTACTCCAACGTTTTGGCTTTCAAGGCAATTTGCTGTCCTATATCTCCCTTCTCTATCACCACCCAACATCACACATACTGGCACATGACCTTCTCTCTCAGGCATTCATTCCACAACGAGGGGTATGGCAAGGATGCCCTTTGTCGTCTCTCCTATATATCCTAGTGATAGACCCTCTGTTATGAGTAATCTTGCAAGATGATCAGATTCCCAGTTTGGAATGTAATGGGCTAATTTTCAAAATTGCAGCATTCACTGATGACATATTAATTTTTCTTACACAACAACAACAGCACTCCCATGGGTACTCCATCTCCAAACCTTATATGGCTGCTTCTCTGGACTTAAAATAAACACTGACAAATCAGAAGCTTTAGAAATATTTGGCAAACTTCAGCTGATCTGGGGCCCATCTTTCCCATTAAAATGGGCACGAGGCCCTATAAAATATCTGGGAGTATTAGTTTCAAAGTCTTTAGATACAATCTACATTATTAATGTGCACCCTCTGCTAAAGAAGATGAAGACGAGACTTCAGCAATGGCAGTCGCTGCCTCTGTCTCTGATTGGACAGGTTCATCTCCTAAAAATGATAGAATTGCCAAAATGGCTATATGTGCTCCAAATGCTCCCGGTCTGGTTAACTGGAAAAGACCTCCAAAGTATCAATGGAGTAATTAGGAAATTCCTTTGGAAGGGGAAGAAACTACGCCTAGCCTTGAGACACCTAATCAGAGCACAAGGGGAGGGTGGACTGGCCTGCCCTGACTTTCAAAGGTACAACTTGGTCTGAATGCTGCGTCACATCAGGGATTGGTTAGTGGGCAAGGAATAATTCTCCCCCACTGCCTTTCTCCAAGGCAGTCTACATGGGTTCTCCCCAGCTGTATTGATGCAGCTTGAACCACAACATCTACCAATAGACTCTAAACAATTTCTGTTGATAGACTCAAGCAGAAAGGCATGGGCCCCATTTCTGTAAATCTTTAGGACTTCCGAAGACTTTGACCCCTGTTATACCCATTTGTTCTAATCATCAGTTCACCACAGGAATGGAGCACACTGTTTTTTCAACAATGGGCCTCTAAAGGATTGACATTAGTCACTCAAACACTTCAGCCTAACGCCAAGCACATGTAAAGTTTCCCAGCGCTTCAAGCTCAATTTGATCTCCCAAAACAAGATTTTTATGCTTCCTACAACTTAGGCATTTATACACACCACTGGGCTACAAACTGGCCTAGCAAAAAAAAAAGGGGTCAGGTGGAACAAATTCTAGGTATCCGACATTCCATGAGGTTTTCCTGTTCTCTATTTTCTAGGTTACTGAAGTCACATTTGGCCTCAAATGCTTATGAGGACATAGGCAAAAGTTGGATGGGGATCTCAGACATAGCTGTAACCCCTGATACAATAAAACAATATTTGCTCAATATTAGGTCCATTACTGAAATGTAACTTTGTGAGAAATGCAATTCAAATTTATTTGGCAGTTATATTTCCCCAATGCAGTAGCATACCGAGTGGGGATTAGTGTATCACCCAGGTGCCTGAAATGCAACATAGAAAAGGGGGACTTCTATCATAGCTTCTGGTCCTGTGTAAAGGTCCAAGTTTTTTGGACTGCAATACAGACACATTGCTCCAAGGTCTGCAACTGTTCTATTCAACTACACCCTCACTTATGGCTGCTGGGCAGCGACCAGCCCACTCTTATCAGGTTGGACCCATTTGTAGCGCTATTTGTGGACAAGGCAGGGTCTCATAGCCTAACAAATTATTTTAGCAAATTGGATCTCTAAAGAAGCGCCACACTACACTCATTGGGTGCAAAAAATGATCAAACTGGCAACCTTTGAGCAAATGACAGCTAACAAGCAAAGTGAAAAGAGGAAGGAAAACAATGACCTTAAACCTCTGGCATCCGTTTCTGCAATATCATCGCCAGGGCAATTTTATGCAGCTTACTGATCTGAGCTAGTGGACTGAACATGATGTATAATCACCCACAGGTCACCTACAGGGAATGACGAAAAGACAAATTGGGCCCTGTAAGTTCTTAACAACATATACTAGGCAACTCCTTTGAATCTGTACGTATACTCCTTTGCATTTGTAAGGGTACCACTACACCTCTCTGCTCAAAGGTACTGATATGAAGTAATAAACCTATTGCCATGCACTGCGGGTTTGGGAGGGTTGGGCAGAGGGGGGGGGGGGGGGCGGAGAAGGAATGGGTAAGATATGACTTTAGACGATGAAGAGTTCTTACAAAGTACTGGTTCAGGGTTCATTTTTCAATCTTTCTATCCTGGTAGATAACCACACCGTGAAATGGTGTTATGTTAGGCTAAACCTGGCTTGGATACGACCACTGAGGGAACTTGGCTATGAGTATTAGGGATGTGCACCATTTTTAAAGATGGTGCCGGCCGTCCATTACTCCTACCATGAGACAGGGGCCGGCCAATGGCACGGATACACTGTCACATGGGCCATCGGCGCCATTTTTATTAGTGGCAGCCGACAGCCTGAGAGCGGGAGATCGCTCCCGGGACCACCACTGGACCACCAGATAATTTAAAACATTTTGGGGGATATCGGGAGGGGTGGGAGAAGCTAAGGGAGATGTTTTGAAGGGTCGGGGTGGGGTTTTTGTTTATCGGCTCGGGCGCAGCCGATTAAAAAAAACCCAATCGGGCTGCATGAAAAATAATTCACGATGTGAATCGGAACCGGAATCAGAACCGATTCCGGTTCCGATTCACATCTCTAATGAGTATACTGTCTATGAGATGTTCCCATAACTGAGGGAGATTTGTTATAATTATTCATTTTTGCTTCTATGGCAAGCTTCTTCCTAAATTTTCTCTTGGCATATCTTACTACTGCTTTACATTTAACTTCCCAGTACTTAACTCTTGCCTTTTTTCTTCATAAAGATTCCATAGTGCATTTTATCTGCCTTGTTAAATTGATACTGTTGCGCTGGAGGTGGACCCTTGGCCTGGTGCAGGATTGGTACGGCCCTCTGGTCGGTCCTAGAGAGCGCCTGCCACCAGGAGGTGGAGCACACGAGGAGACAGAGGCTAGCTGGAGCTTCACCAATAACAGTCCGGGGCTTCCGCAGGTTGAGCCTTGGGTACCCGGAACTGCCTGGACTTAGGTGG